>NC_135811.1:47681648-47981648 GCF_964213995.1 Mustelus asterias
ACTTTCCTCACAAGCTTGGGTTAGGGTGGGGAAATTTATCTAGGTTTATTTCTTCTGCTCACTAAAAGGCAAGTTCCATTGGATGTTTGTCCATGTAATCACTATTAATGCACTGACTGGGCACATGCAAGCACTAATGGACCATGCATAAATATCAGCTATAGGGTAAAATAAATTAATGTGGCCCGACCCACTATACCATAGAAAGTAGTCAGGATTTCCAGGACACGAGGGATTATTAGAAAATTATATAAGATCGTAAGAAATAGGAGCAGTAGTCCATTCAGCCCATCGAGCCTGCTTCACCTTTTGGAGAGATCATGACTGATCTGATTACCTATAACTCCACTTTCCTGCCTGACCCCAATACTCTTCGCTCCCTCATAGATCAAACATCTGTCTAGCTGACACATGAATATATACTATGACCCAGGCTCCACAGCTCTCTAGGATAAATAATTCCAAAGATTAATGATCCTCAGAGAAAAAAGTCCTCCTCGTCTGTGTTATTTTTTTATACTGTGGCCCCCTGAGCGGCACGGTGGCACAGTGGTTAGCACAGCTGCTTCACAGCACCAGGGATCCAGGTTCGATTCCCGGCTTGGATCACTCTCTGTGCGGAGTCTGCACGTTCTCCCCATGTCTGCGTAGGTTTCCTCTGGGTGCTCCTGTTTCCTCCCATAGTCCGAAAGACATGCTGTTTAGGTGCATTGGCCATGCTAAATTCTCCCTCAGTGTAGCCGGACAGGCGGCCGGAGTGTGGCGACTAGGGGATTTTCACAGTAACTTCATTGCAGTGTTAATGCAAACTTACATATGGCACTAATAAATAAACTTAAACTTAGTTCTAGATTCCCCCACAAGAAGAAATATCCTCTCAGCATCTGCCCTGTCATGTTGCCTTGCAAATAGATAATTACTCATTCTTCTAAACTCCACTGAGTGTAGGCCCAAATTACTCAACCTTTCCACCCCACCTGTGAGATGTTGTGGGACCCACTTCCAGGAGTTCTTTTGGCCAAGTGTCAAAAAAGCATGGTGGCAAAAGCCAGCAGTGGAGCTGCCGGGCTACACACTGCTTTTCCCACCCGAGTTGACACTTAGTAAAGAAAAGCCAGAAAATTACGCCCATCATATAGGATCACTCTTAAAAAGAGGATGCTTTACTGTGAGGTCGTTAATTAATCTTGTATCATTACATATTAACATGTCTAAAATAGCTTGTTTCCTGGTTCATTCCAGAATATATTGTTCTAAGAAACTGTCCCAAATACACTATGAACTCATTCTCTCGTCTTCTTTTGCCAATTTGATTTTTCCCATCTATATGAAGATTAGAATCTCCCATGATTATTGCAGTACCTTTTTTACAAGCCCCCATTATTTCTTGATTTATACTCTGTACTATACTATAGCTACTATCAGGGGGCCTAGAAATTACTTCCATCAGTGACTTCTTCTTCCGTTTGCTTTTTTAAAAAACATATCCACCCATCTTGATCCTCTGAATGATCGAATCCTTACAGTGCAGAAGGAGGCCAATCTGCCTATTGAGCCAGCACCAACAACAATCCCAACCCAGGCCCTATCCCCATAAGCCATGTATTTACCTTGCTAATTTCCCTAACACCAAGGGGCAAGTTAACATGGCCAATCCACCTAACCTGCACATCTTTGGACTGTGGGAAGAAACCGGAGCGCCCGGAGAAAACTCACCCTGACACGGAGAGAATGTGCAAACTCCACACAGACAGTGACCCGAGGCCAGAATCAAACCCAGGTTCCTGGTGCAGTGAGGCAGCAGTGCTAGCCAAGATCACTTCTCACTACTGATTTTATCTGGAGTGTTTCAGGAAAAATAAAACCTCTGTGATAAGAGTTTATTAGTTTAGGTGAACATGGCTATAACATATCATTCACAAAATAGTTTCTTAACTAGTGGCCCAGCACCCAAGTTAGTCATGGTTATAAATTCCTATCCTGGAGTTGTCGGCCAGCTCAGCTTTCATCCCAAACAGTAGCCCAAACACTTCACAATAACGGAATATTCTCTCTCACAGGAGAAGAATCTCATATTTTCTGGTGGGTCTTGCCAAAACAGCACTTCTCATCAACTGTGAATGCAGCAACATCAACAGTAATCATAGCCAGGGGTTGGTGGGTGAAGGGAAATAGCAAAACGGGAACAAAGCAACAAATAATCATCATGACTGAGTTGTACATTAGGGTTTGCAGGAAAGTTAATTACACAATTAACAGCTACATGTCTGATTGGGGGGAAAATCATTGAATCCCTACAGTGTCAAAGGAGGCCATTTGGCCCATCAAGCCAGTAACGACAACAATCCCACCCAGGCCCTATCCCTGTAATCCCACGTATTTACCCTGCTAATCTCCCTGACATTAAGGGTTAATTTATCATGGCCAATCAACCTAACCCGTACATCTTTGGACAGTGGGAATAAACCAGAGCACCTGGAGGAAACCCACGCAGACACAGGAGAACGTGCAAACTCCACACAGACAGTGACCTGTGGCTGGAAATGAACCTTGGTCCCTGGCGATGAGGCAGCAGTGCTAACCACTGTGCTACTCCAAAATCTCAACTTCTCCCATTTTCCTTCCTGCCTGAGCACATTTCTCCATCCATCATTAAGCTCTACCTAATTATTTGTAAGTAGTTTATAATCTGGTATTTTATATGTAAATACAGGTAAAAATGTCATAGTCCCAGATGGCCATAGTCCCAGATGACCATAGTCCCAGATGACCATAGTCTGCTTTTTCCTTTGAGGGTGAGGGCTGGCTGGTGGTCATTCAACTTGAGTTAGCTCAGTATTCTTCCCGCTGCATTAATGATTTATAGACAACAGGGAGGTAATTCTGACTTGGTGTGACGAAATGGATGAAAATGAATCAGCAACCCATTTTACATTTCGCTCAGATTTGATTTCCACTTGAGCTAGAATTACTCCCATGGATTGGAGAAATGGAAGGCAACAGAAGGAGGGAAATGCGATCGCATTAAAACTGTTCACAAATTACTTTTACAAACAATTTATATTGGTAAAATTACTTCGGCAATCCAATAAATGTTCAAACAAATCTCAGCACTTCAGACGTTCTCCCTGTGGATTTGTCCTGAGGTCAGATACGGATAGCAGACATTTGCATCAGAGCGAGATCCATCAATATCAATTTGGCAATCTTTCCTCATGCAACCAAATCTTCTCCCAGTTAGTTAGGCAACACCCGTGTGATGTTGAATGGAGCAGAGCCAAGAAAAGATCTCGAGAGATGTGAATCTCCTACTAAACATTGTGACACTGAGATTTCAGAACAAATCAGAATCGCACTCGATAGCCCATGGTTTACCCCACTAGTTAATGCTTACCATTTGTAACAGAGCTAATTATAAACCGGATCTGACTCAAAATACTTAACACTCATTGAAAGAAAAAAATACATTACTTTTTAAACCAGTGAACTAAAAAGTGATGATCCGCTTCAGACAAAGTGGAAGTTTGCCGTAACAAATGGGCATAGATGACATATGTCGATGTGCTTGTAAACTGTGGATTCTACAGGAAAGAGAAAAACTAATATATAGTATTGGTTATCTGATTAGTAGCCCAAGATCCAAGCAAATGACAGTGCTCTTGTTTAACTGTTTCAATACGCAGAATATGAAAACAACACTGTATGATAAATATATTACATAAAAAGCGGCATGGTGGCCCAGTGGTTAGCACTGCTGCCTCACAGCGCCAGGGACCTGGGTTTAATGCCTGGCTTGGGTTGCTGTCTGTGTGGAGTTTGCACGTTTTCCTCGTGTCTGCATGGCTTTCCTCCGGTTGTTCCGGTTTCCTCCCGCAGTCCGAAAGACGCGCAGGTTAGGCGCATTGGCCATGCTAAATTCTCCCTTGGTGTACCCGAACAGGCAGCGGAGTGTGGCAACTGGGGGATTTTCACAGTAACTTCATTGCAATATTCATGAAAGCCTACTTGTGACACTAATAAATAAACTTAAATTTTAAAAGTTACGGCACAGATGCAGGCCATTTGCCTCAATTAATCTATGGCAGTGTTTGGAACGATATAATCCCTATAGTGCAGAAGGAGGGCACTTGAGCATAGCTAGAGGAGGAATGTTCTAAAGGATTGTGAGTGGCTAGTGTATTAATTCACTGAATTATACCCCATGCATCTGATATTAGTGATGTCTTTTCAGAGAATAACCCTTCACCACAGGAAACAGTTTCATACCTGCACAAGTAAAAAGTAAGCTCGAAGGTCATCTTTTGTCCGTGGTCTAGAAAGAGAACAGAAATTCAACGCGAATCACCATGAAGGAGAACTGGAAGTGTAAAGTTTCTACATGAATTTGCAATGACATGCTTCACCAATAACCATATCAGCATTATAAAACTGGGGAATTATCAGTTACTAATAAAACCAATGAATATTATTTTCAAGAAGCAAACAGTGGTACTCTTTTCTTCTCCCCTAAAGGCACAGTTCCACAACATTTTTCATGCTGTGATTACACCAGCCAAACACTCTGGCCAAAATTTACTGGCCCTTCCCGCTGGAGGGATCTGCCAATCTCAGCGATGGTGCCCCCATCCCCACGTTTGACAGGTACCCCTGTGATGGAAGGTGCAAACCGCAGAAAGAGCAGTTGACATCGACTGCACCCACCGTCGGCCAATGGCAGGCCGTCTCCCTGTAAGTGGGGGAGGGAGGGAGGGGCGGGAGGGGATGGAAAATCCCACTCCCCTTCCTTATGGGACAGGTGTGCTGGTAGGCTGTTCGACTATTGGGAAATTGTAACCAATCCGATTCCCACACACAGCCCCACAACCACTCCAGCTGCCACCAGTTAACTCAACATAGATTAGTAACTGAACCCAGGTTCTTCTAAAGAGAAAGGTTTCTCCAGAGACAAACAACTCTTTTAGAGAAAGCAGTCAAACTCTGATTTAACATCAGAGACTTTAGATGGTTGTGACTCAATTACCCAGGAAAAGTTAGAAAGATTAAAACCAGTTCTAACTCCTGGATAATTATACGACTCTATTCGACGACACAACACACCGACCGCCACCCACCCACCCCACCCCGGCTACCCACCCACCCCACCCCGGCTACCCTCATCCCCCGCCCCCTGACCCCGACAACCATCAACTACTTCCCCAACATTCGGACTAAACTGTCCTAGATCCCCACATCCACATCCCCCCAAACCCAAACTACACCCTCCCAGTCACCTGACTAAACCATCCCACTCCCCAAATACCCTCACGAACTGCCAACTCGCCTCCTACACATGACTATCCTCTCTACCCAACTACCCTGCCAGTAACCCCTCCACCCAGACTATTCCCACCCCCAATCACCCAACCCACCCTACCTATTTACCCATTTGGCATTTAAGCAAAGGGACATTTAAACTTACTGGAATACTAATGCTAGTGCCATAAAAAGGGCTTGGCTTCCTTCGCTGCTCTTACCCTTTTTTGAGGGAAGGACTCCGACTCTAGCAGATAAACTCCAGCTTTCTCAGGAAGCCGGATTTGGAGGTCCGGTTGAAGTGGAAACAGATTCCAAAGGCGTGTGCCACTCCTCGAAAGATTCAACCAGTTGTCAATACTGATCTATCTTTTATAACCCAGCTGCCTACAAAGCAACAGTCAGCCAGAGATATGTGCAGCCATGTATAGACCTTCCTTCAGCATCAGAGCAGGTGTGGTAGTCAGATGCAAAGTCATCAAATGTGACTTTAAAATAATAATTGTTTTTTTCTGTTCTGATGCTATTGAAGAAATGTAATATAAAATTAAACTCTTGCAATAGGAAAAGGGAAATTCTTTAGGTCCTGATAGAGTACAGGGAGAAACCTTTCATGTCATTCAATTAATTAAGACAGTAGTGATATTAACTGTACTTCATTCACTTAATTTTGCTTATGGGAATAATATCAATTAACAGTTTTTAAACAATATCAATGCCAAAGATACAATGCAGGCAGGCAAAGACCCTCCCCCCCTGACAGATTCTGCCTCTCTGACAGTGCTGGTGGCAGCTTGGATTTTGGCAACAACGCTTTAAGGCAGTCTGGAGCTGCCAAGATCCCGGCCAATAAACAGGCACACAACCTCCAGAGCTCTGTATGGGTCTGGTTGGTAAAACTCCCCGAAAGTCACCTTTCACAGTAACTTTCTCCCTTTACAATGCCAGATAAATTAGTATCCCCTTCATTTTTGCCTGGTAATGCTCAATGGCAGAAGATACAAACTGACAAGTAATTATCAGATGTATTAAGCACATTTTTGATGATCTTTAAAACGCACCCCAACTATTAAACCCTTGGGTGCATTTTAAGACACAGTTTAACACAAAAAAAAGTACAGCTATCATACAGTGTAATATTATGTGTGACAAACACAGAAAGGAGTCCAGCGGCTCAGCAGAGTCTATGGAATGTATTCTGTAAATGTAACTGCACTACATTGGGCAGTCTGTAAATCCCACTCAGTTAATCTTCAAGATTTATCACTAAACTAAATTCCACCCAGTAAATGTCATTTTAAACAGCTGCCAACTGTCTACGTTTCTGTCCTTATTAGGGTGAGACGTTTCAGTGTGAGTGAATCACAGAATTCCTTCAATTGTAGGTCTGGGAACACGACTTTGTGATTAAATGGGAGGCTGGTCATTAGTAACACAAGAATCTCACTGCTCAAAGTTACTTTAACGAGACGGCCTAACAAACAGCTTTGCTGATATTTTCTTTCCACCCCAGAGTTCAGAGATTATGGGCCATTATAGAACATAGACCATTACAGCGCAGTATAGGCCCTTCGGCCCTCGATGTTGCGCTGACCAGTGGAACCAATCTAAAGCCCCTCTAATCTACACTATTCCAATATCATCCATATGTTTATCCAATAACCATTTGAATGCTCTTAATGTTGACGAGTCCACTACTGCTGCAGGCAGGGCATTCCACGCCCTTACCACTCTGAGTAAAGAACCTACCTCTAACATCTGTCCTATATCTCTCACCCCTCAATTTAAAGCTATGTCCCCTCGTGCTAGCCACCACCATCCGAGGAAAAAGGCTCTCACTATCCACCCCATCTAATCCTCTGATCATCTTGTATGCCTCTATTAAGTCACCTCTTAACCCTCTTCTCTCTAACGAAAACAACCTCAAGCCCCTCAGCCTTTCCTGGTGATTAATGTTACCATTATCTGCGGTAACATTGCTGTTTGTGGGAGTTTGCTGTGCATTAACTGGCTGCCCTGTTTCCTACATCACAACAGTGACTACACTTCAAAAAGTACTTTGTTGGTCATAAAGCTCTTTGAGATGTCCAGTGGCTGTGAAAAACATTGTATAAGTGCAAGTCTTTCTGTTTTGATGAGAGGTGAATGAGAAATTGTGAGGGGTAATTGAGAAAGAAAAAAAAAGAGCAAATAGAATGGGGTATGAAAGAACCTAATTGGATTTCATTAAACAGTTGGAAACGGAACAAGTCAAAACTCATGCCGTTGCCAATAGTTTCAGAATGCTTTGCATGCTGTGTTCGTAGTTACAGTGAAAACATCAGTGAGCACAAATACAAAACTTGTAGTTTTTTTTTACAAAACAGTATTCAATTTCTTCCTATGTCCTGAGTTACAGGGAAACAACATTGCATTGTTAAAATGGATAAATTATAATTCGCTAGTGTGATGGAGAACGCAATTCACTGAGACTAGACCAAAATTCTATGATGCAATAGAAAGCTGTCAAGAGGATTGGAAGAGTTTGAGAATGCTGACCCATGGATCCAAGAAATTTCTCCTCCTCTCAGTTTTAAGGGTCCTGTGGTGCTGCTGAGTGCTGGTTACTGGGTGCAACGTCATTGATCCTGATCATACGACTGAAATTATTATAGTGCAACCTCTTGTACGCATGGCCAGCTACAAAGCTAGGGCCAAGTGAGCCGAGAAAGTGCACAAAGAGAAATCTTTTCAGTCTTTCAAGGTATCCACTTGTATGTGGATGTTCTATACTTTGTGATCTCCTCCACTCTTCAAAGTGCCTTAGGGAATGGCAAACAATTCCAAATTTGTTTGCCTCCCCTTTTGCATCTTAGCCACCATGAGATTCACCACCTGGTCTATAAAGCACGGCTGCTCAAACTTCTTCACAAATTAATCATATTTCTCAATTTTGGACCATGCTCTCCACAAATCCAAAACTTATCAAGTCATGATTATTGAAGCATTGGGCAGGATTTTCCAGCCACGCTCGCCCCAAAACTGGAAAATCCCACCTGAGGTCAACTGAATCTTTCCATAGTCCGCCCCCCCCACCCACAATTCCCATGGTAGGCGGGATGGGAACATTCCTGCCATTGTCTTTTGTAAACCACCTTGTATAACTGAAACCCGTACCACTGTTTCATGATGGTGATGTAAATGTACTTTGTCATCTACACAAGGGTGAATGACCTCCATAAGAAATAGGAGCAGAATTAGGTCATTCGGCCCATCGAGTCTGCTCTGCCATTCAATCATGGCTGACATGATTCTCATCCCCATTCTCCTGCCTTCTCCCCGTAACCCGTGGTCCCCTTATTGATCAAGAATCTATCTATCTCTGTCTTAAAGACACTCAATAACCTGGCCTCCAGAGCCCTCTGTGGCAAAGAGTTCCACAGATTCACCACCCTCTGACTGAAGAAATTTCTCCTCCTCTCAGTTTTAAGGGAGCATCCCTTCACTCTGAGGTTGTGTCCTCGAGTTCTAGTCTCTCCCACTAGTGGAAACATCCTCTCCATGTCCACTCTATCTAGGCCTCTCAGTATTCTGCAAGTAGCAATAGATCCCCCCTCATCCTTCTGAACTCCATCGAGTATAGACCCAGACTCCTCAACCATGGCAATTATAATCCACTGCAGGTTATTTAATTAACTGGGTTACACACGACTACACACTGATTGACGACAATCAATAGAAAGTTAAATGATTTCTCTATCCAGAAATACTATTAATTTCAGGGAACCACTTTTATAAATGCAATTGGTAGCTATGTCATTGACATCATTAAGAAATTGACATTAGTTCCCCACATCTACCAATAAATAACATCATACAAGAATAATAGGTGGAACTTCAGACTAGAGACATCACTGTATCGACTTTGCATTATAGGTAAGATCAGAGAGGAACCCAGATTACCAAGTTCTGCCCCGAATTTTGCCCCATTCCTATATTCTGCCCCAATGCCATCCTCCCAGAGCCAGGATTTTTTCACCCATAATCTTACCGTGTGGGAGTCGGTTTAGCTCAGTTGACTGGGATGGAAACATAGAAAATAGGAACAGAAGGAGGCCATTCAGCCCTTCAAGCCTGCTACACCATTCATTATCATGGCTGATCATCCAACTCAATAGCCTGATCTCACCTTCCCCCCATATCCAATGATCCCCTTCGCCCCAAGAGCTATACCTAACTACTTCCTGAAAACATACAATGTTTTGACCTCAACTGCTTTCTGTGGTAGCAAGTTCAACAGGCTGATCACTCTCTGGGTGAAGAAATTTCTCCTCACCTCCATCCAAAATAGGCTAACCTGTATTCTCAGACTTTGATACCTGATTCTGGACATCCCCACCATCAGGAACATCCTTCTTACACTGGCTGGTTAGTGATGCAGTGTGATACAAACAGCATGGGTTCAATTCTCGTACCAGCTGAAGTTATTCACAAAGGCCCTGCCTTCTCAATTGCCCCTCTCCTGAGATGCAGTAATCCTAAGGTTAAATCACCACCAGTCAGCTCTTCCTGTTCAGAGGGAGAGTGAGACTGAGTCAACTGGGACTATACTCATTGGAATCTAGAAGAATGAGAGGGGGTCTTATAGAAACATATAAAATTATGAAGGGAATAGATAAGATAGAAGCAGTGAAGTTATTTCCACTGGCAGGTGAAACCAGAACAGGGGACATAGCCTCAAAATAAGGGGGAGCAGATCTAGGACTGAGTTGAAGAGGAACTTTTTCACACAAAGTGTTGTGAACCTGTGGAATTCCCTGCCCAGCGAAGCAGCTGAGGCTACCTCATTGAATGTTTTTAAGGCAAAGATAGATTTTTGAACAGTGAAAAAATTAAGGGTTATGGTGAGTGGGCGGGTAAGTGGAGCGGAATTTATGAAAAGATCAGCCATGATCTTATTGAATGGCAGAGCAGGCTCGAGGGGCCAGATGGCCTACTCCTGCTCCCAGTTCTTATGTCATCTGGGACTGTGGCAACTTTACTCTTACTGTTTATTTTACTTCTGCATTGTGTCCAAAAATAGTAGCATAACTTGATATCATATGGTAGCACAATGGTTATCACTGTTGCCTCACATAACCAGGGACTTTGATTCAATTTCAGCCTCGGGTGACTGTGTGTGTGGAGTTTGCACGTTCTCCCCATGCTTGTGTGGGTTTCCTTCGGGTGCTCCGGTTTCCTCCCACACTCCAAAGATGTGTGGGTGAGCTTGATTGGACATGGTAAAGTGTCCCTTAGTGTCAGCGAGATTAGCAGGGTAAATGCGTGGGGTTACAGGGTTAGGGCCTGGGTGGGATTGTTGTTGGTACAAGCTCGATGGGCTGAATGGCCTCCTTCTGCACTGTAGGGGTTCTAAAACATTTTACTAAATGTTAGTAGTAATGAATGTAAATACCCTTAATTGGTAGCTAGGGATTTGTCTTTTCTTATTCTTTTGGCTGGAAAATCTTGCTGCTATGTTCTAACATGGTGTTCTCGTCTCCCACTGAAAATAACAGAGGAACATGTGTAAAATTGTTTTTTTTCCTGCCCTTCCCTTGCTTGCGGCCATCAAATCATTGGGACCATGTTCAATTATAATATTGCTTTTCCCTATACATAACAAATCCAAACAGAATCTACCATCCATGCATATCTCTTACAAACACTTTCCAGATTACTGAACCAATCGATAGACTGAACAACCAAACAATTGTTAGTCTTATTTCGAAAAATGCTGCTGAGACTTACCCTTTCCATTCCCTCAGCAGACTGTTAATAATCCCTTTTAATACAGTTTTCTGGATATCCTGGGGCTGAAAATAGCAATTGCAACTGATTGTTATAGACATTCACTCAATTTTAATTGCAAAAAATAACTGATCAATACATTATTATTCCCTTTGTATTTTATTAATTAATATCCACAATGTGCAGTTTTCACTGCAAACGAATGTTTAGCAAAGGAACGTGTATGCTCAAATTTTATGAAGTCCTACCAGACCTCCAATGGCGTTATGTATAGTAGATTGATGTATACGCTGTTTAATCAGAATAGGAACACCATTATTCCACACTATTATTCTGCTGGTGCATTATCTTAACTAACTGAATCCTTGAAGCGAAGTCCTTTCAATTATTTCAGGGTATGCGATGGGACAGCAACACATTTGAATTTTTCAGAATGAACATTTACTTTAAGTTATTATGCAATATTGCAAATATTTATGGATTGATCCAAACTTATTTTTATAGATTTGTATCACAGCAAGTGCAAATAGGTGTGACAACTATTGTTTTGGCCAGAAGGTAAGATGAGTCAGCAAAATAACAACATTTAAGTGCAATGATATTGTATCTTTAAGAAATATATGCATATCATGTTTCTTTTAAGGGGTATATTTAGAATTCAGATCTGGTATGCAAGGTGCCAATCTGTCTGAGAATTGGTAGCTGGGAGAACAGGATAAGTACCTGGGGTGTTTATTTTGAGCTGAGCTAATGTATTTTTGTTTACTTAGTTTTCCTCTGGGGTTTCAAAGGAGAGTTTTGGTTAGGTTGATTGACAAGGACAGTCATGTGCTTAATTGGAGTAGCTACGCTTGCAGGGATGAATTACTGTTTCACTTTCATTTTTAAAATACAAGCAGTTTGCTGCCCGGACTGTCAGAAGGAAGCAATGGCTTTCTCTCTCTCTGAAAGCTCTAGAGCTGATAACCTGAGACAAGCAAGTAAGCCTGTGTCTTGATGACTAATTTTAAAGAGGGGGTTTAAGATTACAAGAGAAATATTTCTTGAATTGGAACTCAGAGAAGTTGTAGAGTCATAGAAGTTTACAGCATGGAAAAAAGCCCTTCGGCCCAACTTGTCCATGCCGCCCAGTTTTTAACGACTAAGCTAGTCCCAATTGCCTGTATTTGGCCCATATCCCTCTATACCCATCTTACCCATGTAACTGTCTAAATGCTTTTTAAAAAACAAAATTGTACCCGCCTCTACTACTACCTCTGGCAGCTTGTTCCAGATACTCCCCACCCCTCTGAACCCTCTCACGTTAAACCTATGGCCTCTAGTTTTAGACTCCCCTACCTTTGGGAAAAGATATTGACTATCTAGCTGATCTATGCCCCTCATTATTTTAGAGACCTCTATAAGATCACCCCTAAGCCTCCTACACTCCAGGGAAAAAGTCCCAGACTATCCAGTCTCTCCTTATAACTCAAAAGGTTAGCAATTAAGAAGTGTATCTTGCTTAAGTTTTGTTCAATTCTTAAGCCAGTTCATTTATTTAGTAAACTGTGTTGGTAAATAAAATTTGTTTTGATAAAAGCTTTCCAATGTGTCAGTAAAATCGTGCCTGGAATGAAACATCATATTCTCACACATTAATGCCAAAATAGCAAAGTTTCAGGGTCCAGTCTGACTTCATTATCTGTCTTGGGATTTCTGATTCATACCCTAGCATAAGCATGTACCAAACGCAAAATGATAGCTAAAGTATTAGAATGCTGTCATTGTATTTTATAAAAGGGCATTCTCTAAAAGTTGTTTTCCATGGAGGGTATTCGGTTGAATTGAAATTTTTAATTTTTTCATATTTGATGAAGATGATAAAACATACACTCACCGTGTTCAGTAAGGTTTCATAGACACGGTTTGTAAATTCAACATTAACGCCCGGATCATCAATGGTGTTAAAAGGTGCACTGGCATCCCGCTATGAATTAGCGGAAAATGAAATAAAATATAATGATTTAATTTAGACAAAAATAAATAAAGCAGCAACACAGTGAAAACAAGATCGACATTTTGGTGAATGTTAGAACTCCTCCTGCCAGTGGGACATTTTGTCCCACCAAAGTCAATGGACTTTTGAACAGTTAGTCATGCTCTCTGGCCTCACCCCATCGTGACGGGCCTGGACTATTCCACCCTTCATTTGCCATACACGGCAAAAGCTAAACAGTCATTAAAAAGGAGCCAAAGCGACTCTTATTTACTGTAATAAATATCATAAATTCAAACCGAATAAACCCTTGAAAAGTCATTTTCAGAAATTTAGAAGGTGCAACACTCATGCCACCTTCGCACTGCTATTGACTGTTGGGCAGGATTTTCTGGCCAGTCCCGCCAGCAGGATTTTATGGTCCTTCGTACAGCGACTCCCCTTTTGCAGGTTCCTCGGTGGTGGAGGGCGAGAACAATGGAAAATCCCATTGACAGCGGCGGGACAGGACGATCCCACCAATGGTCAATGGTGGGCCACCGCTGTGAAGCACGCTGTGGAAAATCCCACCCATTGCCTCAATGTACAAGCAAAGCAGCATCGAAACGTGTGAAAACACCATCTTGTCGCCTACTTTTGAAGCAGCCACACTTGCAGTATTGTATTTTTCAAAGGGCCTGTTTCTGTGCTGAATTGCTCTATGACTCCAGCCAAACACAACAGGGGCTTCATCCCAGGACACTCATCAGGGTGCCCTGTCTCTCGACCTCCCCTCTACCAGTAACCCCATCGCCTCGAGCATGTCAGGCTGAAGGTGGTACACCTCTGTCTAGGCCTCGGGTCACTAGAGGATGCCTGCCAAGCTCCTCACAGTCAACAGGGCAAGACAGTCAGCAGGCTGCCCCCACCATAGCTACAGATGTGACGGCTGCACCTGGACATAGCAACAGGATAATTAAGACGTATTGACGGCATGGTGGCACGGATATATACTCATTGTGAACATTTGAGACACATGTAGATATATGCTCACTTCTACTGTTTGGAAGTTGCCTCGATTCTATCTTGCTGTTAGTTGTTTCAATGGCTGCAGGCATTTAAGCTTCTGGAACACAAGTCCCCATCAGTGTCCAATCAGGCACCGTATCTACTGCTGCTGCTGCCCTGATGTCAGATTTGGATGGATAGCGTGAATACCCAAGGGGAGTTAAATCTACTATGTGAGTGGCAAGGTACAATGTCGATGTAGCTCGAGGGTTGAGAGACTGATACTCTGCACTGTCTTCTTATCAGAGGCTGCTGTTAATGTCCGGTGGAATCTATAGTGGGCACATTCAGTCATGAAGGGTCTTCCTTGGTGATTTGTCATTTTAAGCTAACTAACATGCAGGTGAAGACAACAAGTGAGGAGGGATTGGAGTGTAGGATTTAAGAGGTGTGTGTATGCAGCACACCACTTAACTTTAATAACACATTTCCAGTTGCTGCTACTGAGTAGATGGCCAGATGAAGGAGATTTGCCAAAATAAATAGTGTTTACATTTCCTTCTAGTATTAGAGAATTTTAATGTTGTAAATCTTATTAAGTGAGAAAGCAAAAGCACCAAAAGGATTTGGAAAACCAGTTTTGAAGCGATGTGCCCAGATACAATGAAGCAAATACAGAAGTTACCTTTGCTGGTTGAGAAATACCAGTCAGTGCCCTGGCTCCATTCCTTACATAAATGTTGAGGACCTGATGCATGGCATTATAGGTTTTCTAGAATACAGGTGATCTGTTTTATTTTAGCAGCAAAATGGTCCCTCTCCTGTGCAAATTTGCCCTCCAATTTGATTTTCAAGCTTGCTGACGACACCACCGTGGTGGGTCAGATCTCAAACAATGACGAGACAGAGAACAGGAATGAGATAGAGAATCTGGTGAACTGGTGCGGCAACAATAATCTCTCCCTCAACGTCAACAAAACAAAGGAGATTGTCATCGACTTCAGGAAGCATAAAGGAGAACATGCCCCTGTCTACATCAACAAGGACGAAGTAGAAAGGGTCGAGAGCTTCAAGTTTATAGGTGTCCAGATCACCACCAACCTGTCCTGGCCCCCCCATGCCGACAATATAGTTAAGAAAGTCCACCAACGCCTCTACTTTCTCAGAAGACTAAGGAAATTTGGCATGTCAGCTACGACTCTCACCAACTTTTGGATCATAGAAAGCATTCTTCCTGGTTGTATCACAGCTTGGTATGGCTCCTGCTCTGCCCAAGACCGCAAGGAACTACAAAAGGTCGTGAATGTCGCCCAATCGATCACGCAAACCAGCCTCCCATCCATTGACTCTGCCTACACTTCCCGCTGCCTCGGCAAAGCAGCCAGCATAATTAAGGACCCCACACACCCCTGACATTCTCTCTTCCACCTTCTTCTGTCGGGGAAAAGATACAAAAGTCTGAGGTCACGTACCAACCGACTCAAAAACAGCTTCTTCCCTGTTGCTGTCAGACTTTTGAATGGACTTACCTTGCATTAAGTTTATCTTTCTCTACACCCTAGCTATGACTGTAACACTACATTCTGCACTCTCTCGTTTCCTTCTCTATGAATGGTATGTTTTGTCTGTATAGCACGCAAGAAACAATACTTTTCACTGTATGTTAATACGTGACAATAATAAATTAAAATCAAATCAAATCCTCACATTCTCATTCCTTGATGTCACTAAATGTTACAGTTAGTTTTCATCTTATTTTTCATTATTTCCCTGTATGGTTTAAAGTTTATTTATTAGTGTCACAAGTAGGCTTACACACTAACATTGCAATTAAGTTACCCTGCCACACACCGGCGCCTGTTTGGGCACACTGAGGGAGAATTTAGCATGGCCAATGCAAGTAACCAGCACGTCTTTTCGGACTGCGGGAGGAAACCAGAGCACCCGGAGGAAACCCATGTCGAACATGCAGACTCCACACAGTGACCCAAGCCTGGAATCGAACCTGGCGCTATGAGGAAGCAGTGCTAACCACTGTGATGCCCACTGTATGTATTTGTGTTGAATATATTTGTCTATGAATCTAAGCACTCATCCCAGCAGCAGTCACTGGACTTTTGCATTCTTTACCCAAGGTCAGCAATAGCCGCCCAACTTCTGCCTTGACTGAAAGTTGCTAACCTGGTGCAGTCTGGTCCCTGCACTCGATGGTGGCCAGTGCACTAAGGTCTCGATAGACACTGAATATTGTCCCCATTTCAAAATCATTGTCCCATTGTGAAAATCTCAAAGTGACCTGTTGAAACTGGGGATCAAGGTTTCAGTTCGGTTGATTGGTAAGAAATATTTTAATAATTTACTAATGCTTCTGCTGGGATTTAGTTCCATGTGTTCAATATTAATATATCCACCATTCTATCAGTAACTCTTTCAGTTTTGCTACATCCCTTGTCATCTTATTAGGTTCTTGATTGGTAAAGGGATCAAGGATTAGGGGGAAAAGGCGGGAGAATGGGGTTGAAAAACTTATCAGCCATGACTGAATGGCAGAGCAGACTCAATGGGTTGAATGGCCTAATTCTACTCCTATATTTTATGGTCTTCACTAAGTCAGTGCATTATCCTGTGTTTATAATTTTATAATAATCTTCCGGCACAAAAGAAAATGTATGTACATGGGCAGCCAATGAAAACAAAAACCACCGGAAATCAGTTCATTTCTTAATCCTAATAGGCAAGCTTCAGAAATGTTCAAGATTACCTGAACCAAAAGAATATCTAAATATCCTAATATGGGAAGAATGGACAATAACATGGCCAACTACACTGCCCTGTCTATAAATGCATGTGGTTAGATTTGTCCTACTTACTTTCCTGCTTCAGTTTACCACTGTGTATTTTTATGTTATGTTGGCAAAATATTCACATTTTATGAGATAAAGGATTATTTTACACACTCTTCACCTTGGGAGAAATTTTTACAATTTTCGTTCAAAGTTTTGTCTCAGGTGGGAAAATCGGAGGGCAGCTCGCTGGCTGCCTTGTATTAGTAAACACTTTGGGGGTGGAGGGGCAGGAGGAAGGGACGGGTTGATGTCATGCTGGTTGACCCTGCCCCACCGGCAACTTAGGTTTTTGAAAAGTCGGGGAGACTCGATTTTAGAAAATTAAAGTAAAAACACAAACACCCCACAGAACCCTCGCCTCCATGGACGCGGAACCCCATCTCCCACCTCACCCCACTCCACTCCTCAGTACTGCCTGGGCATGCTGTACTCACCTGTGTGTGTGTATGCATGTGTAACGGACCTGTCATGATTCATGTTGGCATGTCCACAGAATCCCTATAGTTGCAGGAGGAGGCCATTCAGCCCATCGAGTCTGCACCAACCCTCATTGGCCCTTGTGTCAATGTGAATTGTCAGTCCAATGTGGCTCAGTGGGGGGGGGCACAAACAAGTGTAAGCGCTTGATATGCATAGGCAATTAGATGTAAATTGGGACCCTGACTTTTAAAATTGGTATTCCTGTTACATCATTGGTGGGGGGTGGGGACAATCGAGCAGGAAAATCCCGCCAGTGTAAAAGCCATTTTCAGTCCTCCGCTCAATTCTCCAGCCCCTCTGCTGTTTCCAAACCACTACCACTCCCCATTCCCCCCGAAAATGAGAGTGGAAAATCCCACTCACCCTCCGAAAATGGGGGTAGAAAATGCCCATACTCTCCCCCCCAACCTGCCCAGTGTATATTCAGGAAAAGTCTATCTTTGCTGCTTTGCTGGATTTTCACATATTCAGCAAATTCAATATTAATGCGATTTAAAGCATGAATTTTAAAAATAGTCCCTTTGGAATGAATCAGGTTACATTCAGAAGCAGGCTGGAAAAAGGCAGTAATATATTCTACAGGCAGCAATCGGATCCAAGTTATACCAGGAAATTGAGTCATAATTAGACATGATTAGAAAATAAATGAATAATTCTTTTATGAAGCACTTTATTGTGATTTACCTCTCCATTGGATCGCTGCATTTTATGGGAACGAAACATTGGCATTATTCTGAAATGTGCCTCATTAGAAACAAGTGCCAAACAACTTCAAAATAATATTGAAAGCTAGATAATCTGTTTTGTGTATTTAGAATCAGTGCGTGTGAAAACTAGCCTGGAATTATTACAGGAGCAAAGTGAAACATTATCTGCGATCTGCTTACCTTGAAAGCTGCATTCATTTCCAGAAATGAATCAAATGTTGTTGAATAAAAATCATGAACAATTTTCCAGTCTCCTGAAATCTTGGCGTTTTCCACATCTTCTCTGCAATCAGAAAATGAATTTATAATTTGCTAATCAAACGCAAAGTTTAGCTCATTTAATCACCTGCATCACTGAATGATGAATAATGCTGTACTCCTTAATTACCATCTACTTTGGTTCAGAGTTAGATCATATAAAACAGGTCTACCATGAGCCAATAAATCTTGTTATTTACAGATAGACCTCTGAATACAAGCAACAAATAATGCTAATTTGCAAAGTTCACGATTTCCGAACTGTAAAATTACCCACCATGTCGGGTCTTTAGAGCTCTTTTAAGGATAGCAATCCTCATACTGCGGATTAGTTCTGGGATTTTACATTTTTTTTCTTGCCTTGATGGTCTAGAGACAATTTCCCTAATAAGTTAAAGTTTATTTGTTAGTCTCACAATTAGGCTTACATTCACACTGCAATGAAGTTACTGTGAAAATCCCCTAGTCGCCGCACTCCGGTGCCTGTTCGGGTACACTGAGGGAGAATTTAGCATGGCCAATGCACCTAGTCCGCACACCTTTTGGACTGTGGGAGGAAACCTGAGCACCTGGAGGAAACCCACAGAGACATGGGGAGAGTGTGTAAACTCCACACAGACAGTGACCCAAGCTGGGAATCGAACACTGGTCCCTAGCGCTGTGAGGCACCGGTGCTGACCGCTATGCCACTAAAATTCTGTGAATCCCAGATCCCACCAGGTAAAAAGACACATGACCCACACAGTGGTTCAATTTGATTTTTGACTGACAGATTTACAAAAATGACTTGCTTCGAAGTTTCTTGTACATAAAATTATAATGACTGCAAAAGGGTTTATTGTGATGATCAGTAGGGATAATGATGTGTGAGAAATTGTACTTTTCAGAAATGAAAGGTGAAATTTGGCTCAATCCAAACCAAGGTATTGTCTTCAAGGTAGCTGCCTTGAGACAATGTCAATGCAAAGTGCAAATGGAGACCATAGCTAACAGAGAGGCAGGTTACACATGTGGACAGAATTTTGCTTAGTAAACTCAAAGATCTTTTTTAAATCCTGGGCAGGTTGCTTTCCCGGAAGTTAGTCTGATTGATGAGTTCAATTTCCAGTTGGAAGGGAAGACTCCAGAGAAGGAGCAAATATCGCTGATCCACATTCTCTTGAGGGCTAGGTGGATGGTGGTGTCGGGCCAATCCCTGAACCTGCGGTGAACTTTGATCTCCAATCCTGGGTGTCTTTTTTGTGAGAGGAAAGGGAGTTTGGGGAGTACTCCTGCTCTTCCTGGCCCACTGGCTATGCTGTAAATGCACTTACCTTCTCCCAGAGCTATTCACACAGCCCTTCAGATGCTGGGTTTCCCCGAAACGTGAGAAACCTGGGCAACAACTGCAAAGCAGGGTACATCGGAGGCTACCAGCTCATTAAAATAATTAAACTGCCAACTCATCTCCTGGGTACCTGTTGGCTGCCTATCCCTTGCCCCATCTTCGTTAAACATGAAAGTGGGTGGGCTGGAGGTGATTTGGGGTCAGTTTCAGCTTTCTGACTATAAAATAAACATATCCTTTAAGCATAATTTTTCGATATTCTTCGATTAGGAATGGACTGATGTGGTCAATGGAAGTCCACTGTGGTGCAACTGGATCCTTGAATAGACCATCAGTCCATATTTCAAATAGAGTGCTCAAAATCCTTTGAAGGTTTTATGGCCCACATGCAATTTAGAGCAAAAATAAAGACAATAATTTCAAAATCCTCAATGTAGAATGACTCCTTTGTCCCATGCCTGCCATATCTTTAACATTTGCATTTGGGGATTCAGTGGCTTAGTGGTATTATCACTAGACTAGTAACGAAGACACTCAAGGTATTGCACTGGGTTCAAATCCCTCCGCAGCAGGTGGAATTTGAACTCAATAAAGAATCTGGAATTAAAGTCTAATGATGAAACCATTATCGACTGTCATGAAAACCCATCTGGCTCACTAATGTCCCATTAGGAAATCTGCCATCCTTACTGATCTGGCCTACATGGGACTTCAGATCCACAGCAATGTGGCTAACTGCCTTCTGAAATAGCCTAGCACGTAGCTGTATCAAACCGCTAAATGGTCTCAGACTGGACAGACTGGACAGATCACCTGGTTCCTAGGCAGTGGAAGCGACAACAGTAAACTCAGCCCTGTCCTTCTTACTAACATTTGGTGGCTGGTGCCAAAGTTTGGAGAGCTGTCTCACAGTTTACACAAGCAATGACTATCTCCAACTATCACCTCTTGACATTACCATCATTGAATCCCCTACCAACAATGTCCTGGGGATCACCATTGGCCAGAAACTGACCTGGACCAGCCATATAAATACTTTGGACACAAGAGCAGGTCAGAGGCTAGGAATACTGTGGTGAGTAACTCACCCCCTGATTCCCCAAAGCCTGTCCACCATTTACATAGAATCCACAGAATCCCTACAGTGCAAAAGGAGGTCATTAGGCCCATCAAGCCTGCATCGAGTCTCCTACAGAGCATCCCACCCAGGCCCACTCTCCTCCCCTATCCTCATAACCCCACATATTTATCCCAATCATCTCCCGAACCTATACATCTTTGGACACTGAGGGGCAATTTAGCATGGCCAATCCACCTAATCTGCACATCTTTGGACTGTGGGAGAAAACTGGAACACCTGGAAGAAACCAACGCAGACATGGAATGAACATGCAAACCCCACACAGTCACCCAATGCCGGAATCAAACCCGAGTCCCTGGTACTACAATGCAGCAGTGCCAATCACTGTGCCACCAATCCACTCATTACAAGGCATAAATCAAGAGTGTGATGGAATATTATCCACTTGCCTTAATGAGTACAACTCCAAGTCTCAAGAAGTTTGGCACCACCTGGAACAAAGCAGCCTGCTTGTTTGGCACCCACCCACAAACATTCACTTTCTCCACCACCAACACATACGGCAGAATTTTCCTGTCCCAATAACCACGGGCATGGTAGCAGGCAGGGCATGGACCATGCAAAGGTCCACTGACCTCAGATGGGATTTTCCAGTCTTGGGGCACGTGCGGCCGGAAAATCCCACCCATAATAGCAGTAGGTTGTACCATCTACAAGATGCATTGCAGGAACTCACCGAGGCTCCTTGGACAGTACCTTCCACGACCATCCACAGAAGGACAAGTGCAGCAGACACACGGGAACACCACCACCTGGAAGTTGCCTTCCAAGTCACTCACCATCCTGACTTTGAATTCAGTAGAAATATATCGCTGTTCCTTCACTGTCACTGAGTAAGAATCCTGGAATTCCCTCCCTAATAGCGCTATGTGTCTACTTACAGCACACGGACTGCAGCGGTTTAAGTAGGCAGCTGGCCACCACCTTCTCAATGGCAATTCGGGATGGGTAATAAATGCTAGCCTAACCAGTGAAGCCCACATCTCGTAAATGAATTAAAAAAATAAATTGCATTTATATATTTACTTAGAGGTTTCCAGCAATGTTGCCACTTTTCCCAACGAAGGCGTCTTTATCCTTGTTAAATAAATCAGCTGCAATTCTCAAGGCAGGATAGAAAGTTACATTATGGTCCAAGTGGCACATCAAAAAAAGACAGAATATGAATTTGGCTACTGATGTAGATTACAAAAACCGGCGTCTGGTTGTCAAAGAGGGGCAAGAAATGCTTTCTGAAAAAAATCCTGATTAAACAGTCATTGACTGCAACTTAATTGCTTTCTCCAACATGCTTGGTGACATACCACATATGCCCTGGATGTCCACATGTTCTTACTGTTTTTCAGTTGCTCAGTATGAATAATGATGCCAAATTATTTTTTTAATGCATCTCGGCCCAGAGTTAAAGCAAAGAAAATGTATGCAGTTACAGAACTCAAAACCACCCCTTAACTTTCATAAAACTTGTTAAAAACTGAGAGACAGGTTCGGGAAACTGAATAAAGCTTGGCGAACTCCCACAAAAATACCCACTATTTCATAGGTCTTCAGCCTTTGTGAAAGAGAATGAGCAGGGGATCACAAGCTATGATCTGGAGAACATCAGGACAACAAGAATAATAGATTACCTGGATCCACCCAAGATTAGACACCTTCCTAACCTGAGTGAGAAACTATTCTAATGTGGATTGCCCCAAATTTTTATTGTCTTGGATAATTATATTGAGTGCCCCCCACCCCACACCCCACAGCCTGGGAAGCTTCTACTCTGATGACTCCAATGATTTCTGTGGAAAAGTCTATGGTTATCACAGGAATGTTTGCTATAACTTGACTTCCAGAAGTTTCACTTTACAGACCAAGCCTTTTAAGATAATACATGTGTGAGCCGACCTCACTTTCCATTCACAATCGAGATTTGAACTAGCGATCTCACCTCTCTGAGGATAAATGACAAAGTTGTTTTAATATCTTAACACATTGAGATCCATGATTAAGACGAGTAATGTGTGACATGCCATGACTTCTGTAGTGTGCCATGGTGACCACTATTTTGTCCCAAGTGACTGGATTTCAACTTTTGACTTTCAATAATTTTCTTGAAAAATATGCTATCATCAACAAATGTGTTTGTCTTTAGATAGACTGGCATCAGTTAAATAACAGTGGGCTACGGCTAGAGCTGCAATAATGGCAGCATCAGTGAGCTACAGCTGGAGCTAAAACAATGGGCTGGATTATCCTGTAAGCATGGACCAAATAGAGGTCACAAGCCCTCACTTGTTGCAGCAGAACCAGTGGTACAATCTCCTGGGAGGTGGCATCCTATTTGGTCATCTCGGCACCCATCATTTCATTAAAGGCAGCATACACACACTAGAGGCTAGAGGCCCAATTAGAGGGCTGGGAGCTCCAGAGTCATGGCAGGCCCACAGGTCGAGGTGGGCACTGCAGAGATAGGTAAGCGAGCAAAGGCAGTTCAACATGGAGGTGCCCTCATTGGCCAACACAGGGTGGATGTACTGAAGACCTGTTGGTACATTGGGGTGAAAAGGAAAACCCTTCACAGGATCAAACATGTCCTCATCAGGGGACCATAGAGCCCCTGCTCTGATGGTATATCCCCTCCCCCACCCCATCCTGCCAAATCTTGGCCACCTCCAATGAGCTGGCAGTCTCCACAAGCGGAGAAATGCTCCGCCATTGGGGTAGTTATGGCAACACTGCAAAAATCACCCCCAGTTGGAGGGAGCCTTGGCCACCTGAATTGGCTGCCCACTTCCATGGAATGGACAATCAATCCTATCACCAGCCTAACTTTGGGACATTTCCCTGCAGGTGGAAATGCATTGGTGAGCTGTCCTAAGTGTCCCCTTCCTATTTTTCTGCCCTGTGCCATTGGCAGAACCAGAAGATCCCACAGGTGTGGACAACTGGAAAACTCTGACCAATAACATAAGAATCACCACACAGATTCTGGCAGTATATTTCAATAGCACTCAGCTCTGCCTATATTCAAAACATGTTCCCTCAGTTCTGTAAATTTCCAGGAACAAAGGTTTTATCTATGATTGCATCTCCAATTACAGATGCTCATGCTTACTGTTTTTGATATTACAATGAACTCATAATGAAAAGTAAATTAACAGCACTTTTTAAGCAGCAAAGAGCATAATACAGAAAGTGCAAATAGGGAAACCGACTTAACACAGTCAGTTCTGAATACTTACTGAAATTCCTTCACTGTTTTGGTACGAATGGGAAGTACAGGTTCAGGAGGGAATGGGGCTTTCATTTCAGGGGGCAAAATCTCGATTGAAATGCGTTGTTTTTGACGTACATCTGGATCAATGGGTGGCAGCTCTCGCACTATAAGGAGAGTGGAAAGAATGTCATGTCACGTCGAGTTTATAGTATAATAATTTGTCTTAAATAGTATTTTATAACGTGCCCAAGCTCTGATATACTTTTTATTGCTACAATAATCATTTTTGTCTAATAATGCAACATAGAGGTATACTCAATACTTTTTTAAAAAACAATTCACTGCACCCTTTCAAATCCATAACGAACCATTAGCTTTCTTCTCTTGTCTTCCTATTTCTGTTATTTCTCCCAGGTCACATACACCTGCCACCTCAAAAGGGTTGGCAGGAATCACTGGTCAACACTATTATTATCAGTTACTCTGGGGTTACAACCTGAAGCTTACCCGTTCTTCGCTCATGAGAAACACCCAGCCTCAGTTAAATGTCTTTTCAGGATGGCATGATTGTGAGGAAGAAATCACTGGCCTGCACTGACATCCCATCACCCCATGTCTTCACATGTTGGAGCTTTTAGTGGCTGAATTACCACAATCAATAGTGTTCTACGTTCGTAAAATCTTCAAAGTCATTCTGACAGCTGTAGTTCTGAGACCATTATTGATGTTACCTTCAACACATGCTCTCGGTTTGCTGAACCATTGCCCCAATGTAATGTAATTGACAATTCAACGAAGTATTATACGCTGCCAGATTAATACGTAGAACAAAACATACAGCCGGAGCATGTGGTGCAGTAGCACATATGAAAATGGACTGATGAACCCCAAATATGACACATGTACTGAGGAAAGGTCACTGACCTGAAATGTTGGCTCTGGGCGGGATTCTCCAACTCCGCTGCACTGAATGAAGATTTGGCTGAGCGCCAAATTCTCCATCCACACTGGCAGTGGCAGCAGGCGTGAACGGCCAGAGGATTCTGTTCCCCGTTTCTCTCTCCACAGTTGCTGTCTGCCTTGGTGATTATTTTCCAGAATTTTTTGCTTTTACTTCCGCCAGTGGTGTGGGGGAGAAACTGGGATGAGGTATCTTTCACACATCTGCAGGTCACATTTAAAAGTGCAGCTGCCTTCGTTACTGGGATTTCCAAAATATGACCCATGTGCTATAGACATAGACCGACACAGTGGCCAGCACTGCTGCCTCACAGTGCCAGGAACCCGGTTCAATTCTCGGCTTGGGTCACTGTCCGTGTGGAGTTGGCATGTTCTCCCCATATCTGCATGGATTTCCTCAGGGTGCTCCGGTTTCGTCCCACAGTCTGAAAGGTGTGCGGGTTAGGTTGATTGGCCATGCTAAAAATGCCTCAGGGGTACTAGCTAGGATAAATGCCTGAGGTTATGGGGCCTTGATGGGATTGTGGTCGGTGCAGACTCGATGGGTCGAATGGCCTCCTTCTGCACTGTAGGATTCTATGATTTGAGGCGAAGTCTAAACTTACTGGAAGTTGTTTTTTGAGGGGTCCAAGTAACCTTTATGCTTGGTAAAAATAGACACACATTTGCATAAAAAGTGCATGTGGTTTTTAAATAAAACAACTGTTGGAAAAAAAATCATACTTGCAATTTCAATAGATGGTTGTTGATGTAACCTGAAGGTTATCATTGTAGGACTTGTGTTGCTTGATACTTTCACAATCTATCATTATCACAATGCAAAGACTGGCGTGGAGGTGGATTTTGTAAATTTAAAGTTTGATTGGCAGCTCCAAGTTGTCATATATTAATTAGCTATCTTAGATGGAAGGCTATGCATACAAATATTTGTTTTTTTAGTATAAACAATTTAGTATTTGAAGGGATTTAAATGTATTGAATGGGCTTTAATCAATGAATGTTTTTGTTAAATATGGTGAAATCTGTTCTAGATCCTTAGAACTTTATTTTCGTCTCACCATGGCTCCTGAGGTCTGCCCATGGTGGATACTGGGTGTGTTGACATGGAGGGTGTAATGGCAAAGGGTGGTGGGTGCAGGTTCATTGGTTGGCATGAGTTGGTACTGAATTGGCATAGGGGCTATATAAAGGACCATGTGACAAGAGGGGGAGTCACGTGTTGGCTTGAGGTGACACTAAGTTGGCAATGGGGTGGGTTGGGGTGAGTAGAGGGACATAAGTTGGTACGAGGGATGATGTGACAAGAGCTGACATGGAGAGTGCATGGCTGGTGAGTGTATTTGAGGGCTGAAAGGACAGTTTTTTTGTTTTACTGCTTTTATTGCAAGAGAGACAAAGTCCCAGAGCAATGAGACTGGCTTTCTAATCAGCCCAGCTCAGCATTTGGCAGCCTTTGTGGCTGCCTCCACATTGTTTATAGGGTCAGCAGGCCCGACGCCAGTTAACGATGCGCTCTGGAGCAATGACGTGAACTTTTGGAGAAGTTTCTCCTGAGTCACGAAATGTTCCCACTGTGTGTTTCATCACCAATAGACTGCTGATGCACTTGGGAAGAATTGCCAAGCATGGACACACAAACATATAGAGGACCATTCCACCATCTTCTACAAACTTGAATTTCTTTAGAACTTATAGCAAACTGCATTCATCGTGGACCCAAATGTATGGATAGCCTTCCATCTAAGATAGCTAATTAATATATGACAACTTGGAGCTGCCAAGTTGCACAAACTGCTTGGATTATTGTTCCCTTATGTAGTGAAGGGTTCATTAGAAGTTAAATAATGGTAGCAAAGAATCTGAACTTGATAGCCACCAAGATTATCTTAACTTGAGTAGCTTCGAGTGTATTAAAGTTTATTAGTCACAAGTAGGCTCACATTAACACTACAATGAAGTTACTGTGAAAATCCCCTAGTCACCTAGTGGGCAGCATGGTGGCACAGTGGTTAGCACTGCTGCTTCTCAGTGCCAGGGACCCGGGTTCGATTCCCAGCTTGGGTCACAAATGCTGAGCTGGGCTGATTAAAAAGCCAGTCTCATTGCTCTGGGACTTTGCCTCACTTGCAATAAAAACAGTAAAACAAAAAATACTGTTCTTTCAACCCTCAAATCCACTCACCAGCCATGCACTCTCCATGTCAGCTGTTGTCACATCATCCCTTGTACCCTCTAAACCAACTTATGTCCCTCTACTCACCCCAACCTACCCCATTGCCAACTTAGTGTGGAGTTTGTACGTTCTCCCTTTGCGTAGGTTTCCTCCGGGTGCTCTGGTTTCCTCCCACAGTCTAAAAGACGTGCTGGTCAGATGCATTAACCCGAACAGGTGCCGGAGTGTGGAGACCACGGGAATTTCACAGTAACTTCATTGCAGTGTTAATGTAAAGCCTTACTTGTGACTAATAAAATAAACTTTAAAAAATAAACTAACTTTCACCACACTCCAGCATCTGTTCAGGTACACTGAGGGAGAATTTAGCATGGCCAATACACCTAACCAGCATGTCTTTCGCACTTTGGGAGGAAATCAGAGCACCCGGAGGAAACCCACGCAGACATGGGGAGAACGTGCAGCCTCCACACAGACAGTGACCCAAGCCGAGAATTGAACCCGGGTCCTTGGCGCTGTGAGGCAGCAGTGCTACCCACTGTGCCACCATGCCGCCCCATTAAAAAGCCGAAGTAAATTAAACCACTTTGGCAGTATTTAATGCATGTTTATAATGGTTCCCACCATGCTGGCTCCCCATTCCTTCTGGCCTTTTCCCCATTGATAAATGTAACTGTGTGGCATCGTGATGCCTTAACTCTTGGCGACACTGAAGGACATGTATCACACAATATTGCACATATTGTTAACAGTCTGAAATCTTTGGCACATCAACACATTGTTACATATAAAACTGTTTCAAGACAGTTAAGGAGCTAGCAAATATGTAGATTTTTTAAAAATATATCAGAATCACTAGTGGCGACATTAAAAATCCATAAAAATATACCGCACGCCTGATTTTGGTACTGATCACATTGTATTTTTAATTGCAAAATTTAAATAGCTAAGTAATGCATAAAAAACTCTTTGATGGCGAGTAAGTCACTTGGCAAAAGAAAACTGAATATTTCGGTAACTGACATTAAATAAAACTCAGGCATATAATCGCAGAAAGAAATATAACCAAAGTTCGAAGTTGAAATATCCTATGAGGACATGATAGCACAAAACATTGTTCAGGTGTACTGTGCAGCATTGGTTCATCTATATTTGGAACAGTTTAAATATTTCTCATCACTTCATTTCCGAGGCAGAATAGCTTGCTGTTAATTCAAGCACAAACAAAAATATACGGACCAAGCCGACTATAATTTAAAAATACAATTTAGGTTTGCAAAATATTAAACCCAGAGACGGCTCAATTTTTTAGCTACTGCCTTGAGATATTACAATGTCACACCATCGTATGTTGCTTGGCAAACGTAATTACAATAAGGATAAGTATGTTCCTTCACTGGAGCTGGCTTCAACGTATTCTGAGAATCTTGTTGCTGTGGTAACAAGAATCATGGACTCACTGCAGTTCTGTAGCAAAGGAGGGGTCTGGAACCTGAACTTCTTTTCTAAATGTATTTATAACGTGACACACAGGATCCGCGGAAAAGAGAATGGGGTATAAAATCAACAATAGTATTAATCTCTTCGAAAGACCGGTTACTTGGCAACTGAAACAAATGTATTCAAAAATGTATCTGTTTGAAATAAAAAATGTGCCCAAAATATAGTTCCAGGTTGTGAATGATGAAACTAGGCATCAACGTAATCTCTTACACTGCCATTCCTAACTATCGCTGCACATCGTGTGTAAATGTAAGTAGAAGTGTAATTCAATCAGAGGCTTCAAAATCTGCTAAAGTTACTTCTGCAGCATCATGCGTGAATACTGAAAGTCTAATTTCAGCAGTCTTAAATGTGAATATTATTTCTTTTAACATCTACATTTCCACAAAAGCTTAATGAAATGATAGATCAGAGTGATCTAAATCTGACCTATCACTCCGAGCACTTTCTGCATATAATGCTGTTGAACCCGCACCAATCAGTTGACCGAGGATCCGGCTCATGTGGAATGTTTGTACAACGCATCTGCACACAGCCCTACGTGACACAGATATTGCGCAGGAAAAGAATGGAGTCCTTTAGCACATAAAACAACCTGAGCTTCAAACACTTACAATCAGAAAAAGTGAAGAAGGTGCATCAGGAAGTTCAAAGTATACGATGTGACAGAAGGCATAAGATCTGAAGAATTATTAAAAGCCCAAACGACAGCGGAAAACAAGCAATCTGCATTTATTCTACATTTATCTTTGAAATGCAACTGAAGGTGCTACAAATAAAAATCAATCAAATTGAAAGTATTTGTTGTTCCCCGCGCCCCCCCCCCCCACCCCAAACTGGTGGGAATGGAAACATTTTAATTTAGTCCCTGCCTATAAACAAATAAAGTATGTCGGTGTAAACAATTTTTAAAAATGTATAATATTCCCTCTTCTGATAATCCTCACCCTGCTTGTCCACTCTAACGCTTTCCGTTTTGCTCTTCCTGTCTTTCACTCTCTCGCCTGCTCCTGTTGAGATCTCTTCGTCTTTTGTCTGTAACTCTCCACCTCAAATTTTCCCTTGCTCAAGCTTTTCCG
This sequence comes from Mustelus asterias, assembly GCF_964213995.1. Classification (NCBI taxonomy): domain Eukaryota; kingdom Metazoa; phylum Chordata; class Chondrichthyes; order Carcharhiniformes; family Triakidae; genus Mustelus; species Mustelus asterias. The sequence continues at coordinate 47,711,351 of NC_135811.1, forward strand.
TTCTCTTCTCTATGGGCTGGATTCTCAGATCTCACCTGCAGCTGGGGATTCTCCAGTCCCGCTGCAGTGAAAGGAGATTTGGCTGAGCGCCAAATTACCTGTTCTTGCTGGCATTGGCGGTGGGATAACTCCGACCGATGTATCTTATATTTTCAGCGTACCATTCATATTCTAACCATTTCTGTATATCCTTCTTTCTACTCATGTATGTTGCATACTCACATGGTTTGCCTGTACAGCCTTCACTCTTACTTGCTCCTCTCACTTTACACAAAGAGCTGGAGTGAGAGTTGGGGCACCCAATCTCAGAAACCTTCCTGAGAACGGAATGACAGATTGTGTATCGTTTGGCTGCATTTGTACACATGGGGAGCCCCATTGTGAGGAGCAGGGGTTACAGCTGGAACTTGATGAGAAAAGGGACACAAGTGATTTGGCTGAAAGTAGTAATCTGGTCAAGAGAACAGGGATAAATTCCTGGTGACCACATGAATGATAAAGCTGTACCATAGGATTAACATGAGCTAATCACATCTATAGAACGTGGAGATTTATGGATAAAATCTTCACGGGAGGGATGGTATGGAATTGGCTGTTCACGCCAGCAGGATTCTCTGGTCCCGCTAGCAGCAGACACCCTCCCGCGGGTTTCACGGTGGCGTGGGGATAACATCAATGGGAAATCCCATTGACAGCGGCAGGATCAGAGAATCCCATTGCCTGCGAACAGCACACCACCTCCCACTGCTGGGAGGCCAGAGAATCTCACCCCTTCATTTTTAGTTCCTCATTTTTAATTCCTAAATGCAGAATAAATGGAATTGCAAAATTATGAAATGCTAAAAAAGTGATTAATAATTTATGTATTTAAGATGCCGGCCATGAGACAAAGAAGCAAAAACTGGACCCAGACTTGATGAGTAGACTAGATATTGTAGCCCTGCTTGTAAGTGGACCAGTGGTTACCTCAGACTTAGACGCCGGAACTCTATTGCCTGGCCCGCCACGGATTCGGAGCGGGCGAGGGATGGACAATGTTGACTTCAAGCAGGAATTTCCGGTCTCGCTCGAACGAGGACATAAAATCCCACCCATAGAGTGATGTTCAAACTACGTTTAAAGATGAAAATTTAAGTTGAGCAGAGAAAGAATGTTAAGACTTTGGGCTGGATTTTTCACACCCACCAGTGCGAACAGCCAGAAAATTCCACTCTTTGTATACGTCCACATTCAGTGGAAAGGAAAAATTCAACTCTTGTGAAGTAGAGAGGCTGAGGAGGGGGACCTGACACGTTACCACCTTTGTAGGAATGGAGACATCCAATTGATAAGAGTGGCTGGGTAGGTCAGGAAAAGCACATTCAAAACAGTGAAGGGAACTAAAAATAATTTAAAGGGAAACTAAAAATAAAAATAAGGAACTTTGGAAAAGAATAGCTAGACAGTAATAAAAAAAAACTATTTCTTGTTCTTGAGGTATCAGCTGATAGTCACCATTCCACTTTCGTTCTATGTGATCACACAGTTAGCATAGACCAATCACCAATATTGGAGCTACATCATGTTACATTCTTACATACATTTATGGAATGGGATTGATTTGTATTGTTAGATTTAATACATTATATTCAGAGATTGTTGTAGCTTTCCTGATCCAGGTAGCCCAAAATAGATCAATAAGGATAGACCAGAGAAGATTGGAAGGTCAGCACTGTTTCGTCATGTGTTTGGGATCTAGACAGGGTTCTTTGGGGTTTGTCCAGTTTCCCAAAGTAAGCTGCTTGAGACTGTAGTTTGTTGAACCATTACTTTTTAATAACAGCTACTATATACATTTTGGGACCTCTGCACAGTACTGGATTGTTAGAAGTACAGTCTGGCTAACTTTCTAAAAAATATTTTCTTATCTGTAAAATTCACTATCTTGCTGATGTGGTCATTCTATCTCCTGCAATTTCTTTGCAATAGCTGGTAGGTGGTGTGAAGTGAGAGACGTATTTGCTTCTACCTCCTCTATGAAATGCAAATTTTCTAGATTAGTTCCTTCAACTGGTATTCTCAATACCGTATCTGATGTCATCTCGTACTTATTTTGAACATACCCAGTTATAGAGTCAGATCTCATTAATTTTAATTTGAACTGTTGGATTCGAGGTGGCATCTTCACAATCTCTTTCATCTTCAGAAGTATAACTAGTGGCATATGGTCTGTTCAATTTTTAACTACAGTCCTATCATGTCGTTTGAGAATGTCTTGCATTCCCATGTTGTTGCCAATACTTCCTTCTCAATTGTCGCATATATTTTCCCTGTCTGTGAGTGAGCTGCAGATATCATAAACTGGCCTACATTTAACATCTCTCTTAAAATAATACCAAACCCAGAACAGTAAATGATGCATCTGCTGCTATGGTAGGTAATTCCGGGTTGTAGCATGCTAAAATTTCAGGAGAAATTAAAAGATTTTCTCAAAGGCATTCTGTTTGTTCATATTCTAGCAGCACTATTGACTCTGTCGCAACAGCGATATCAAAGGCTCAGTGAATTCCGACACACCTGGTAGAACTTGCCACCTTGGTTGAACATCCCAAGGAATTTCTGAAGCTCATTCCTGGGTTGTGGGAACTCTCTGATCACCTTTGTTTTTGTGGGTCAACTGTCATCCCAGAGGCTTGTATCTTTGTGACCTAGAAAGTCAATCGTAGGTTTGGTGTATTGATTTTTTTGTTCAACGTTTGGCCTGCATCCTGTAAGACTCAAGACTGTCCGAACACTGCAGTCTCATAGAGCCATGTACAAGTCAGCTCTCCATATGGAATATTACTCCTTCCATGACTTGCAGGATTTGAGACATTGTTCTCTGGAAAATATCAGAAGTGGTCATAATTCTGAAATGGTAATCTAAGAAAAGAATAATGACTGAATGGTGTTCTAAAAGTGATCAGGAATCTGAATTCTTTGTAGAGGCAGCAGTCAAAATCCACTGTTTTCATCCAACTTGATGAATGGAGTACTTAAAATTCCTTCGGATGGTCAACCGAGGTGGCAAGTTCCTACCAAGTTTGTTGGAATTCACTGAGCCTTTGATACCGCTGTTACAACAGAGTCAATAGTGCTGCTAGAATGTGAATGAACAGAATGCCTTTGAGAAAATCTTTTAATTTCTCCTGAATAGCTAGTTTACAAAGACTCTGATCCAACTGAGGCCTTTGGGTGGATCTCGCGTTCCACTGATTTGTTCAACTGAGTTAAATCCACACAGATTCTAATTGACCCATTTGGCTTTGGGACCATGACCATTCCTGAACACCATTTTGTTGGTATCGTTACTGGGGAGATAACTCCTTGATGAAGCACATTCTCAATTTCATCATGGACTTTGTCCAAGAGTGGGTGAAGGTCTTTCCTCAGTTTAAAGAGGAAAATTAATTTAGCACTCGCTCTTAGGATAAGGTACTCAGTCTTCCCAAGCTTGTAAATAATCTTAGAAATTAATCCTGAATGTATTGCTGTCATGCTCATCAGCAACTTCATCAACTTTATAGCTTGAATTTTAAGCACGTCCTCTTGTTCAGTAAAGAAGATTCTTGATTCTTGATGAGATGTAGAGGTTCAATTATTTCCCTATCTTTGTATTTCAATTTTTGTCTTGTGCTGGTCTATGATATTCAGTGTCACCCAGACCCTGTAACCCAATAGATGAAGGCTGTAGTGTAATGTGCTTAAGCCACTGTATTTTGCCCGATAAGACCAGTTCCCTCCTGTGTCTAATTTAAACTCTGTGGGGTGTCCATCCATTGCAAGTTTAATGCTCCAGTACTTGTTTCTCGCTTCATTTACTTCCCCCAGGAAAGTTAGTTCCTTTTTCTGTGGTTCTTCCATTCCTCTTTTTTGGTGTTCCCTTTAATATATTTTCCTTCATCTTGCAGGCTGTGTTTTAGAACAGCAGACAATTTGAAAATGTCCTATTATTTTTAGTGGCATTCTGCTCCTCCTGCTGGGCATTCTTCCCCGCCACACCAAGAGCATTTCAAGATGACCGTTGGCGCACTCTACCCCATTTTGCAGGCTTCTGTTTTGATGTGCTTTCCCACCACTGGCCTGCATAGTGAACGGCCTCACCTTCCCCGCAAACTCTTTTTTGCTTTGAGCTCAATTTATCTCGTAATTTATCCCACCTTGAGAAGAGTTGAATCTTTTTTGCAGGAGATCTGATAATAGTTGGGTGATAGCTGAAGCTCAATAGGATCATGAATCAATTTTCCCTCAATATTCTGTAGTCATAATCTTCTGCTAGCTGAGATAGATTGTTGATGAATGAATCCATGCTATTGTCTGGTTGCTTTTTTTTTGCTTGTTAAATTTTGCCCTACAATTAAATCTATTTGAACGCTGAAATATGAATCAAATGCTAGCTGGACTTTTTGCGAGAAGTTAAGAGTCTCATCAACTCCCTATCTCACTATTATGTTGTCGGCAATAGCTCCAACTGCATAAAGTAACATATTGATTTAATACTTTTGTACTTTGTTGTGCAAACTGGTTCTATTTCTGGAAGACATTTTCTCCGATTGTGCCAGTGTTAAGCCTGTTATGAGCCTGCAGTGGTGCTGGGAGTGGTAGTGTGGATTCCATTCCTGCACCAAGCCTGGAATGGTAGATGTTTCACTGGTGTTGCTTGCTGATTCTGGTCAGTGCTCACTGCTGTCCGGATTCCGGATCTGTATTTCAGCTGGCACCCGTGATGCACGGACTTATTGAGTTTTGAATCCATTCTTTTGTCCGTGATTTAAGAGTCTCTTGATCTACCAAGTCTGCAGCTGTTTCTTGGGAGCTTTTCCTGAGTCTTTTACTCACTGGTTGTTGCCACCATGCTGCCACCATGATTCAGTGTGTTCAGGGCCAGACAGAGTTCTTTGGGGCTTGACTACGTTCCCAAAGTAAGTTGTTTGAGACTATAATTTATTAAAACCATTACCCTTTAGCTACTATAGACACATTAGGAAATCTTGTAGGAGGTTGGAACTTCTGCTCCCTCCGGATTTTAGTTACTCAACCATGTGATCCACCATCATTACATCAGCATCATGTGCTTCTAGTGTTAACAATTTAGTCCACAAACACCTCAGCATAGATATTCCAGGGCAATGGTCTTTACTATAGACAATGTTGACCCGCCATAGTATATTAAATCCCAATAACTATACACATTCAAGCTTTAGCCCCCCTACCTGTTATTACATCAATTACAACACACTGGGTGAGACTTTACAGCCTCGCTTGGGTAAGATCGGAAATTCACGCCCGAGGTCAATGAAGATTTCCATTGTCGGACCCTCCCCCGTGTTGTTTCCGTGGCGGGCGAGGTCGTAGAGTTCCGGCCATTATGCTTAGTTGTGAGGACTGAATAAAATTCCAACACCCCAATAAGCTTGCTTGACAATGTCACAAAAATACTTTGAATTTGGAATGCTAAGCAGAGGAAAACTAGCTAGCTTTGGAACAATGCAAATTAATATCATTTCTCAAGCACAGATGCTACAGAACATTTGGAAGAGCATAAATCAAAGTCTATTTTAACTTTATGAGCAAAGAAAATTGAGATTAATATTGACTTAGTGATATGAAAGTGTTTCCGTCACGAAAATCATCTTGTAGTAATAACCCATTGCACCTTCGGTGACCACTAATATTAAACTGAACACAGCTCCCAAGCAGGGGATTTGGAATTTCATGGGTTAAACTTTGAATCCAATAGATGGGTCGGAATCTACAATCACAACTGAATTGAAACAACAAATTTTGAATATTGAGTTTTGCTACTCCAAACTACACAATAGAGTGATGGGTGTCTACAGCAAATGTTCCCAGTTTTATATAAAGGGACAGTCCACAATGGAAACTGGAGGAGTCAGGAGGATGGCTGCTGCACATAAAGTGAGGGTAGCAAATAGATTCAATGAAGGATCACTGGAACTACTGATCGGTCTCAGTCAGTAGGAAGGTTATACCTTTCCCCATAAATGGGAGGAAGATATCTGCCACTGCGATCAAGGGCTTAATGTCGTGAACCTCCAGCAGAATATGGATGAATGCATAATTGAAGGGCTGGTTACGGTAATGGATGAGTGTTGTAAGGTTGTTGATGTCAGTGATGTGAGTGAGCCAAAGAATTCCATTTATGTTTCCCAATATGAGTCAACACTAGCTGAACGTCCATGTTATTCAGGCATCCCAGGCAGTAACGGAAGCAGCGGGCAGCTGGTCTGGCAATGGGTGCCCCACCTCCATCCTCCTTCTCTATGTCTTCCTCATGTAAAAATGAGTGATAAGCCCTTTCGTCCTCTGGCATCTTTAATCGTCTCTGTTACACAATCTTTTTCAGGATGAAACTCATCACCATCCTCGAGTACTGAAGGAGGCCCCCAGTCTTACCTAGGTATCTGAAACCAACATCCCAGTGCATTGCTCGAGGACACATCAGCTGGTTGCCTGGCTCTCACAGTAGTGCTCCTACACCTCACTGATGGGATACCTCACAGGATACATGAGCCAAGTATGAAGGAGTATCCATCATGTCCCAAGAGCCTTAAGTCTGCTTCCTGGAACATAAAGGTCTGGAATGTTGGACTGCCACAAGTATCACGAAAGCTCCCTTGGAAATCTGCTGCATACATCCTTTCCAAACAGATGGACAAATATTCCTTGCTGTTCATAAAAAATTCTGTTTAATGTGTTTTTGCTCAGACTGCCATGTGTGCACAATAAATGGCACACTGTACCTGGGGAAATCAGAGTACCTATGCATTCTGACTATTGCTATCAGACGGGGAGTTTACATAATTCCCAGATCCCAAATAATCCAGCCATCACTGGTCTTATGCATTTATGTGCAGCTGAGTGACAGACCTTTGAGATGTCTCCAGTAGCAGACAGGAAGGAATGCGTGCTATATCAGACCCATCAGACATCAGAACTTCTAGGAATCTGCAGATGACTGTCAACACCCGACAAGGCAAATTCAGCCTGTGGAAACATTGCTCTCCCAAGAAGCCAAGGAAGCTGAGCCTCTGTCTGTAAACTCGTGACATAGAACCATAGAAAATTACAGCTCAGAAACAGGTCTTTTGGCCCTTCTTGTCTGTGCCGAACCATTTTTTGCCTAGTCCCACTGACTTGCACTTGGACCATATCCCTCTCATCCATGAACCCATCCGAGTTTTTCTTAAATATTAAAAGTGATCCCGCATTTACCACTTTATCCGGCAGCTCATTCCACACTCCCGCCACTCTCTGTGTGAAGAAGCCCCCCCCCTAATATTCCCTTTAAACTTTTCTCCTTTCACCCTTAACCCATACCCTCTGGTTTTTTTCTCCCCTCGCCTCAGTGGAAAAAGCCTGCTTGCATTCACTCTATCTATACCCATCAAAATCTTATACACCTCTATCAAATCTCCCCTCATTCTTCTACGCTCCAGGGAATAAAGTCCCAACCTATTCAATCTCTCTCTGTAACTCAGCTTCTCAAGTCCCGGCAACATCCTTGTGAACCTTCTCTGCACTCTTTCAACCTTATTTACATCCTTCCTGTAACTAGGTGACCAAAACTGTACACAATACTCTAAATTTGGCCTCACCAATGCCTTATATAACCTTACCATAATATTCCAACTTTTATACTCGATACTCCGATTTATAAAGGCCAATGTACCAAAGGCACTCTTTACAACCCTATCCACCTGTGACGTCACTTTTAAGGAATTCTGTACCTGTATTCCCAGATCCCTCTGTTCAACTGCACTCTCCAGAGTCCTACCATTTACCCTGTACGTTCTACTTTGGTTTGTCCTTCCAAAGTGTAATATCTCACACTTGTCTGCGTTAAATTCCATTTGCCATTTTTCAGCCCATTTTTCTAGTTGGTCCAAATCCCTCTGCAAGCTTTGAAAACCTTCCTCACTGTCCACGACACCTCCAATCTTTGTATCATCAGCAAACTTGCTGATCCAATTTACCACATTATCATCCAGATCATTGATATAGATGACAAACAATAATGGACCCAACACCGATCCCTGCGGCACACCACTAGTCACAGGCCTCCACTCAGAGAAGCAATCCTCCACAACCACTCTCTGGCTTCTTCCATTGAACACAGTAAGAAGTTTAACAACACCAGGTTAAAGTCCAACAGGTTTATTTGGTAGCAAAAGCCACACAAGCTTTCGGAGCTCCAAGCCCCTTTTTCAGGTGAGTGGGAATTCTGTTCACAAACAGGGCATATAAAGACACAGACTCAATTTACATGAATAATGGTTGGAATGCGGATACTTACAGCTAATCAAGTCTTTAAGATACAAACAACGTGAATGGAGAGAGCATCAAGACAGGCTAAAAAGATGTGTATTGTCTCCAGACAAGACAGCCAGTGAAACTCTGCAGGTCCAGGCAAGCTGTGGGGGTTACAAATAGTGTGACATGAACCCAATATCCCGGTTGAGGCCGTCCTCGTGTGTGCGGAACTTGGCTATCAGTTTCTGCTCAGCGACTCTGCGCCGTCGTGTGTCGTGAAGGCCGCCTTGGAGAACGCTTACCCGAATATCAGAGGCCGAATGCCCGTGACCGCTGAAGTGCTCCCTAACAGGAAGAGAACAATCTTGCCTGGTGATTGTCGAGCGGTGTTCATTCATCCGTTGTCGCAGCGTCTGCATAGTTTCCCCAATGTACCATGCCTCGGGACATCCTTTCCTGCAGCGTATCAGGTAGACAACGTTGGCCGAGTTGCAAGAGTAGGTACCGTGTACCTGGTAGATGGTGTTCTCACGTGAGATGATGGCATCTGTGTTGATGATCCGGCACGTCTTGCAGAGGTTGCTGTGGCAGGGTTGTGTGGTGTCGTGGTCACTGTTCTCCTGAAGGCTGGGTAGTTTGCTGCAGACAATGGTCTGTTTGAGGTTGTGCAGTTGTTTGGAGGCAAGAAGTGGGGGTGTGGGGATGGCCTTGGCGAGATGTTCGTCTTCATCAATGACATGTTGAAGGCTCCGGAGGAGACCTACTCTTGCAACTCGGCCAATGGTGTCTACCTGATACGCTGCAGGAAAGGATGTCCCGAGGCATAGTACATTGGGGAAACCATGCAGACGCTACGACAACGGATGAATGAACACCGCTCGACAATCACCAGGCAAGACTGTTCTCTTCCTATGGGGGAGCACTTCAGCAGTCACGGGCATTCAGCCTCTGATCTTCAGGTAAGCGTTCTCCAAGGCAGCCTTCATGACACACAACAGCGCAGAGTCGCTGAGCAGAAACTGATAGCCAAGTTCCGCACACATGAGGACGGCCTAAACCGGGATGTTGGATTTATGTCACATTATCAGTAACGCCCACAGCTTGCCTCCTAGACTTGCGGGCTGTCCTGTCTGGAGACAATACACATCTCTTTAACCTGTGCTTAATGCTCCCTCCACCCACATTGTCTGTATCTTTAAGATCTGGTTGGCTGTAGGGATTCGCATTCTAATCAGTATTCTGTAACTTGATTTTGTGTCTCTGTGCCCTGTTTGAGAGCACATTTCCACTCCATCTGACGAAGGAGCAGCGCTCTGAAAGCTAATGGTATTTGCTACCAAATAAACCTGTTGGACTTTAACCTGGTGTTGTTAAAACTCTTATTGTGTTCACCCCAGTCCAATGCCGGCATCTCCACATCATTCTTCCATTGAGCCAGTGTCTAATCCAATTTACTACCTCCCCATGTATACCCAACGACTGAACCTTCCTGACTAACCTCCCAACAGGGACCTTGTCAAATGCCTTGCTGAAATCCAGGTAGACAACATCCACCGCCTTCCCTTCATCCACTTTCCTGGTAACCTCGGAAAACTCTAATAGATTGGTCAAACATGACCTACCATTCACAAAGCCACGTTGACTCTCCCTAATAAGTCCCTGTCTATGCAAATATTTGTAGATCCTATCCCTTATCACACCTTCCAATAACTTGCCCACCACCGACGTCAAACTTACTGGCCTATAATTTCCCGGATTTCTTTTGGAACCTTTTTTAAACAACAGAACAACATGAGCCTCCCTCCAATCATCCGGCACCTCCCCCGTGAATACTGACATTTTAAATATATCTGCCAGGGCCCCTGCAAGTTCAACACTAGCCTCCCTCAAGGTCCGTGGGAATACCCTGTCCGGTCCTGGGGATTTATCCACTCTGATTTGCCTCAAGACAGCAAGCACCTCCTCCCCTTTAATCTGTAAAGGTTCCATGACCTCCCTACCGGTTTGCCTATTTCCGTAGACTCCATGCCCGTTTCCTCAGTAAATACATCTGTAAAGCTTCCTGTCCACATCCCTCCTGCACATGTCCAGATCTCACCGCGGCCGTCATTGTTGCTGTGGGTGGCAATAAGTTTCCTCTTCTGATGTGCTGTGAAACACATCCAACAACCTGGTTTTAGCAGTTTGAAAGCCTCCAAAAGTTTAGAAAGAGCTGTATCCACACAAGGACTCTGCTAGCAATTGCCAGAGCAAACTGAGAGATCAACTGTAATAAATGAGCTTTTATTCAGAACAGGCAATGATAGATTTAAATACCCACCTACCCAATTGCAGCTGAAACCTACCTCCGTTTCCCTGGCCAGCTCTTGTGCCAGTCAAAACCCAAGCTGGGCAAGATAAATTTAAAGCTAAATTAATTGAAAAGGAACTCATTAATATCTCCCAAGGACGTTAATTACGGGCATCACTTCCCACCTCCTGCTCTAATTAAACTCTAGCTTTGGTAAGTATGTTACTCACAAGCATTCACATATGCCTCTGTTAAACACAGAGGTGGGCACAAGTTAACTGAACTGCAGTCACAATCTCAAATTTGCTTCATTTAGCTGCCCACCCTCCCCCAAAGCCACCCATTCTCGTGGGTTTAAATTCTTTCAATTTCATCATTGTCCTCTTTCCTGGCCTCCCATCCTCAATAAACTCCAACTTATTGAAAATTCAGCTGCCTGTTGATTTGCTCCTCTCTTTGCCGACCAACATGGACTCCTGGCATCCCATCCTTCACTATCAGTCCTCAGGTGTTGATCCCGTTCTCCACCCATCGTCCCGGCCAACCACTTTGGTCCTACTCTGTGGAAACACTTCTCCCAATCCACTCCACTTCTTTTATTTATTAGGGTCACAAGTGGGCTTACACTCCGGCGCCTGTTCGGGTACACTGAGGGAGAATTTAGCATGGACAATGCACCTAATCAGCATGTCTTTTGGACTGTGGGAGGGAACCAGAGCACCCGGGGGAAACCACGCAGACACGGGGAGAACATGCAGACTCCGCATAGACAGTGACCCAAGCCGGGAATCAAACTCGGGTCTCTGGCGCTATGAGGCAGCAGTGCTAACCACTGTGCCACCGTGCCGTTTTCTCTACCCTTCAAGACTGTCTCAAGACTCATCTTTTAAATCAAGCCTTTGTGCCTTTCACCTGGCAGATCTCGCTGCCTTTTGTAAACTTCCTTTTATATTTTTTCCCTACACTTTGTAAAACATTTTGGGACATTTTCTTATGATAAGGCTCCACACAAAGGCAACCTATTGTCATGAAGTGGTTTTCTGGAAGCCTGCAGCTACTTGATGAGACTACTTGAATAATGTTTTAAATTGCAGCATAAAAACTGGCCTGAGTTTTATGCCTCTTATGCAAATGGCTCACACAAATACTTCTTCCAGAAGCATGCTACACCCAAATCCGGACTCCAAGACCATCGTATTCTAAAAATCTGAAGCTGGAATGCTTTCATGATAACATTCCAAGACTTTTACATCTTCTGCACATCAAGTAAATTAGCGAAATGCAGCTATATTAAAAATGGGATGTCTTCCAGGTTTAAAATGAAACACTGGCTTCACTACATGAGCCAAATTCAGTTAAGGATTAGATTCCCTGTAAATTTCTGCTTTCCCTCCATCACTTTCTGTGTCCCTCACGCTCTTTATGTTCCATTCTCTCTTTTGCATATTGTTTTCATTGTGGTATTAAGTTCTTACATTCACTTCTCATGAGAACCACTTATCTAAGCTTGTTACGCTGTAAATACACTCTTCTGAAAGGTACTGTAGGTGCCCCACTTTTAAATGGATCTCTCAGCTTTTTAGTCTATATATTGCAGAGAAATCCCTGTGCTCCCGAAACATTTACTTCTCTAGTACACAAATTACAAGTAGATGTTGCTATTAAATTATAAGATTAAACTATAGTAAAGACACAACATAGGACAATAAAATTGGGAATAAATTACATCCACAGTCCCTAGTCCAATTATCCTTTGTCCTTCAGTCTAGCATTGCACAAAGGTTTCACTTGTGTAATGACCTCAACGAGACCCATGAGGTTGGCCTCTTGGAGTATGAGCTCCCTGATGGAGTTAATGATTGCCTGCCCAATCAGGGAGTCTCACCTACATATATATTATGGAGTGTCAGGGCAACGCAAACTCCGGATTCTGACTTTGTACCTGAAGCACTCTCAGGGGTGGCATTGAGTTTGTAAATAAAGGAAACCTTGTGAAGAAACACCGGCCTTTGAGGAGTTATTGTAATTTGGTCCTGACTTAGTGGGTGGGATTTTCCAGCCTCGCTCACCCCAAAATTGGGCCAGAGGTCAATGGACCCTTCCATGGTCCGCCCCTCGCCCGTTCCAATTCCCACGTCGGGCGAGATGGTAAAATTCGCCCCAGTATGTGTAATGCCTCTAGAAATTTAATAGAAAGATTCAAAAATGTTTGATTTGCACATAAGTGATTGGTTATCGGGAGCGGGGGGTGGGGTGGCGGGGGTGGCAGGCGGGATGCAGATTTGAGGTTACCATCAGATCAGCCATTATCTTATTAAATGGCGGAGCAAGCTCAAGGGGCTGAATGAACTTCTCATGCTCATTGTTCGCACACAAATCACTTCCTGCAAATATTTTTCCACATAACAAATTCGCAGTCCATACTTCAAATGTACATTTCTCATGTACACTGAGCACACTGCCAATACATCCTCCCACTATCTTTCCGTTCTTGAAGCAATCATTCAAATTTTACTTCATAAATAAAGTTAAATAGGTGCAGTTCATCGAGGCTAGAACACTAATGCACTGCACTATGAGAAGGCAAGTTTTATTTATTACAGTTCCTCTTGACTTCTCAACATTGGATACAGTGGAACAGGAGGAAGACATTCAACCCCATAAGCCTGTTCGATTCAGTGAGATCATGGCTGACCTGTATCTTAACTCCATCGACCCACCTTGGTTCTGTAATCCTGATACCTGGGCCCAACAGAAATAAAGAGTCTAACAATTTCAGTTTTAAAATTTTCAAATTGACTGTGCCTCAATAGCATTTTGGGAGAAGAGTTTTCCAGATTTCCACCGCCCTTAAAGATGGACCGAATGGCCTGTGATCACTCCTGAACGACATAGCTCCCATTTTAAGGCCTCTGAAAGGATAATGCAAGTTCAAAAGTACCATCAACAGAGTTCCAAGAACACGTCATCCACTTGCCTTACCTGGGGGCACAGTGTGAAATACAAAAGGAGACCCCAAAAGAAAAACAAACTACACAATTTGAAAAAAAGAAGATTTCAAAATTGAGCTGGAAGTATTTACAAAATGCTGCCAAACAGATAAAAGCACATTTGAAGACAACCTCACAACAAGCAGTAATCAACATTCGGTCCAGAGCAGACATTCGATTACCGTGTCTGGCATTTGCGAAGACAACTCTTGTGGGGGAACCAATGCCTTCCTGCTTCTGCGTGATGGTGGAGATAAAGCTGTTAAAAGTTGGAAATTGGATTTTGGGGCCTCTCTCGCCTCCCTGCAACAAGACGAGCAGAAGAAGCCTGGTTAAAACAAGTCCTTAAACAATGAGCCCATAAAGTGTATATTAATAATTGGTAACACAAGCTTTATTAAAATTAATTCAAATTACACAAGAAACTAATCCTCACATTTTGTTGTGGACTATCTGAGGACACAAAACAATAAAAAATGTTGCAATGCAGAATGAAGTGTAAAGATCAAATCTGGCACAAAATACAATGTAATTATACGACTCAAAAAAATCACAACCAAATTATCACACCTCTTATGCTGCCTGCATGTCTTTCAGCAATATTTAAAGGACTGTTACTTAAAATAATGAATGACAGAAAATGAGATTACAGCCAAAATCCAAACCAAGGATTCATAAGAGCCTTTTTGTTCTGTCATCATTGTAAACATGTTCCATGGAACAATCAGTTAAAAAGTTCCAGTATTTGTTATATGTAGAGACACCAACAAGAAAGGCAATGCCTAAAGGATACTGGATAAATGAAGGTAAGTGTGGGTTGTTTATATGTACTAGGGTTTTGAAAACCTATAGACTGTGAGAGAAGTCAGAATCGGTGACTGTACAACACAATCAGAATGCTAAATTGAATCAAGATTTCTTTTCTTCACAGGACAAGGGTGTCGCTATCTCGGCCAGCATTTACTGCCCATGCCTAATTGCCTTTCATCTGAGGGGCTTGCTAGGAGCTAAGAGTCAATGGTGTTGCTGTGGATTTAGAGTCACATATAGGCCAGACCAGGTAAGGAGTTCCTTCTCGGAAGGGCATTAGATGCTTCTGGTTGATGGCGGAGATAAAGCTGCTAAAAGTTCAAAATCGGATTTTGGTGCCTCTTTGCCTCCCTTCAACAAGACCAGCAGAATTGTTCCATTCATGGTCATCAGTGGACTTTTAATTCCAGATATTTTATATTGAATTCAAATTTTACCATTTGTCATGGTGGAGTCAAACCTGGGTCCCCAGAGCATTGAGCTGGTCCTCTGAAATACTAGAAGACTTTTGAATGGACTTACCTTATATTAAATTGATCTTTCTTTACACTTTAGCTATGACTGTAACACTACATCCTGCACCCTCTCCTTTCCTTCTCTATGAACAGTATGTTTTGTCTGTATAGCGCACAACAAACAATACTTTTCACAGTATCCCAATACATATAACAATAATAAATCAAATCAAAAAAGTCCTGTGACCACTAGGTCACCACCTCCCTAAGCATGATGTGCTCAAATGTTTCTGAGAACAAGAAAGGAAATTGTTCTGTCACTTCAATGCCAGTAGCTATAAAACTGCATGTCCCACAAATTGGTCTCATCTATCACACTTATCATAGGGCATAACTCACCAAATGCTATGGAATAATGCTAACGAGGGTCTGTAATTATCCTAATGTGCACTAGGATAGTAATACTGTAAAGGGCAGAGAAGAGGGATGATTTCTGAAGTGCATTCAGGAAGATTTCTTTTGCCCAACAGAGGAGGAGGCATTGTTGGATCTGGATCTATGGAATGAAGTGGGTCAGATGGATAAAGTGCAAACAATGCTCATCCTGTCACAGGGTTTAGCTGTGGAAAAGGACAAGAAACAATCTAGCATTAAACTATTTAATTAGAGGAAAGCCAATTCCAGTAGGCTGAGAATGGATCTGACCCAGGTAAACTGTAATCAAAGATTTGATAACAGAACAGAACAATGGACTGCCTTGAAAGAAGAAATGGATCAGGCACAGTCGAGGTACGTTTTCACGAGGAGCGCCATAGATGGCAAAAGCGATAGAAATAGGAAATGGTGCATATGACAAATAGCAGGTTGATAGTACAAAGGAAAACCAAACTAAATATAAAATGTTCAAAAGGGAAGTAAAAAAAGGAAACAGGAGGTGCAAGGAATAGCATGAGAAGAGATTGCCAGCTAACATAAAAGAAAACCCAGGAGTCTTTTATAGGTATATCAATAGTAAAAGCATAAAAGAGGAAGGAAGGGGTCAATTAGGGATCCACGCAGGGAGGCTTAGGACAAGGCTGAGGTCCCAAATGAGTACTCAGAATTTGTCTTTATCAAGGAAGAAGATCTTACCAAAAACATAGTGGGAGTGGAAGTAGCTGACATACCTGATGAGCTAAAATGGGTAAACAGGAGAAATTGGAAAGCCCAGTTGTGCCTCAAACTGGTAAGTCACCAGAACTGGATGGGATGCATCTACACAAACTGAGGAAAGCAAAGATGAATATTACAGGATCACTGACCATAATCTCCCAATCCCCCTTAGATACAAGAGTGGTCCCAGAGGACTCGTGAATTGTAAATATTACATTCTTATTGAAAAAAAGGGTGTAAAGATAAACCCAACCAATTGAAACCTGGCAGAGGGAAAACTTTTAGATACAATAATCTGGGACCAAATTAACAGGCAATTGGACATGTATGGATTATTTGAGGAGAGTTGGCACAGATTTTCTGAAAGACAAATTGTGATTAAATAATGATTGAATTTTTCTGATGAAATAATAGAAAGAGTTGATGAGGATAACGCAGTTGATACGGTGAATGTGGACTTAAGTGCCACATAGTAGTCTTCCCAGCAAGGTTGAAACTAATGGAATATAACGGGCAGTGGCAGCACTGCAAAGTTGGTTGAGCGACTGGAAATAGAGTAGCAGCAGTGTACAATTGTTTTGGGGTTAGAAGGTGGTTTGCAATTACAGTATGCAATTAAGAAAGCAAATGGAATGTTGACCTTTATTGCAAATGGGGGGGGGGGGGGAATGAAATGTAAAAGATGTCTTGCTGCAGTTCTGCAGAAGTTGATAAGACCACACACAAGAACACACCTAGAGTACTGTGTACAATTTTGGTCTCCTTATTTAAGAAAGGAGATAATTGCATGAGAAAAAGATTCACTCAGCTTATTCTTAGAATAGAGTCCTTAATCTTTGGAATGTTCTACCCTAGAGAGCAGCGGAGGCTGAGTCATTGAATATATTCAAGGCTGAGTTAGGTATATTTTTGATCTATGTGGGAATCAAGAATTTTGGCGGCAGGCAGGAAAGTCGAGTTAAAGCCACAATTAGATCAGCCATGATCTTATTGAATAACATTAGTTTCAGGGGGCCAAATGGCCAACTCTGACTCTATTACTGATGTTCTCATATTTTTACGTACATTGCAGTTTCACGGAGGACAGCATCAGTCCCACTGCTTTTCCTGATCTGTATTAATGACCTAGACCTGTATGTAGAGGGCATACTTCAGAATGTGCAGATGGCACAAAACTTGAAAGTATCATGAGCAGTGAGGAGGATAGTGAGAAACTTCAAGAGTCAATAGACAGGCTGGTGGGTTAGACAGACAAAATTTATATTTATGAAAAAATTAAAATGATCCATTTTGGCAGCAAGGGACAATAAAAAGAGTACAATTCTAAATGGGGTACAGAAGTAGAGAGACCTGGGGGTAAATGCACATATCATTGAACATGATATTGCAGGTTGACTCAGTGGTCAAGTTTGGCTAAGATCAAGTGTAGGATCAAGCCCAAGAGCAGGTGCAATGCCTGTTCTTATCAGCTTAAATCCAGTATGGCTCTCTTGTGGAGATCATGAATTGGATTCAATTTGAATTGGTTTTTGCAACAAGTAAAGAGATGAATTAAGGGCTTTCACTATCCACTCTGTGCATTGACTTTGGAACTGAGAATGTAATTTTTTTTTAAGAAGTGGTCAAGAAGACATATAGGATCACGGGCTTCATAAATGAAAGCATAAGAGTGCAAAAGCAAAGATAATATCATGATCTTTCATAAAAAACTGGTTTGGTTGCAACTGGAACAGTGTGTCCCATTCCAGACACTGCACTTTAGGAAAAATATGAAGGCTTCAGGGAGGGTACAGAAAAAAATTACGAGAATGGTTTCAGGGATGAGGGACTTTAGTGATGTGGGTCAAAGCTGGGGTTGTTCTCCTTAGAGGAGTTTGAAAGGTTTAATCAAGGTATTCAAAATAACAAGGGGTTTAGGCAGAGTAGACAGAGAGAAATTATTTCCATTGGTGGAAAGGTTGAGAACCAGAGGACACGGATATAAAGCGACTGGCAAAAACATCCAACAGCGAAAGGATGATAATCTATTTTTTGACAAGTGGTTAGACCATAAGACCATAAGACCATAAGACATAGGAGCGGAAGTAAGGCCATTCGGCCCATCGAGTCCACTCCACCATTCAATCATGGTTGATTTCAACTCCATTTACCCGCTCTCTCCCCATAGCCCTTAATTCCTCGAGAAATCAAGAATTTATCAATTTCTGTCTTGAAGACGCTCAACGTCTCGGCCTCCACAGCCCTCTGTGGCAATGAATTCCACAGACCCACCACTCTCTGGCTGAAGAAATTTCTCCTCATCTCTGTTCTAAAGTGACTCCCTTTTATTCTAAGGCTGTGCCCCCGCGTCCTAGTCTCCCCTGTTAATGGAAACAACTTCCCTACGTCCATCCTATCTAAGCCGTTCATTATCTTGTAAGTTTCTATCAGATCTCCCCTCAACCTCCTAAACTCCAATGAATATAATCCCACGATCCTCAGACGTTCATCGTATGTCAGGCCTACCATTCCTGGGATCATCCGTGTGAATCTCCGCTGGACCCGCTCCAGTGCCAGTATGTCCTTCCTGAGGTGTGGGGCCCAAAATTGCTCACAGTACTCCAAATGGGGCCTAACCAGTGCTTTATAAAGCCTCAGAAGTACATCCCTGCTTTTGTATTCCAAGCCTCTTGAGATAAATGACAACATTACATTTGCTTTCTTAATTACGGACTCAACCTGCAAGTTTACCTTTAGAGAATCCTGGACTAGGACTCCCAAGTCCCTTTGCACTTTAGCATTATGAATTTTGTCACCGTTTAGAAAATAGTCCATGCCTCTATTCTTTTTTCCAAAGTGTACAACCTCGCACTTGCCCACGTTGAATTTCATCAGCCACTTCTTGGACCACTCTCCTAAACTGTCTAAATCTTTCTGCAGCCTCCCCACCTCCTCAATACTACCTGCCCCTCCACCTATCTTTGTATCATCGGCAAACTTGGCCAGAATGCTCCCAGTCCCGTCATCTAGATCGTTAATATATAAAGAGAACAGCTGTGGCCCCAACACTGAACCCTGCGGGACACCACTTGTCACCGGTTGCCATTCTGAGAAAGAACCTTTTATCCCAACTCTCTGCCTTCTGTCTGACAGCCAATCGTCAATCCATGTTAGTACCTTGCCTCGAATACCATGGGCCCTTATTTTACTCAGCAGTCTCCCGTGAGGCACCTTGTCAAAGGCCTTTTGGAAGTCAAGATAGATAACATCCATTGGCTCTCCTTGGTCTAACCTATTTGTTATCTCTTCAAAGAACTCTAACAGGTTTGTCAGGCACGACCTCCCCTTACTAAATCCATGCTGACTTGTCTTAATCCGACCCTGCACTTCCAAGAATTTAGAAATCTCATCCTTAACGATGGATTCTAGAATTTTGCCAACAACTGAGGTTAGGCTAATTGGCCTATAATTTTCCATCTTTTTTCTTGTTCCCTTCTTGAACAGTGGGGTTACAACAGCGATTTTCCAATCCTCTGGGACTTTCCCTGACTCCAGTGACTTTTGAAAGATCATAACTAACGCCTCCACTATTTCTTCAGCTATCTCCTTTAGAACTCTAGGATGTAGCCCATCTGGGCCCGGAGATTTATCAATTTTCAGACCTTTTAGTTTCTCTAGCACTTTCTCCTTTGTGATGGCAACCATATTCAACTCTGCCCCCTGACTTTCCTGAATTGTTGGGATATTACTCATGTCTTCTACTGTGAAGACTGACGCAAAGTACTTATTAAGTTCCTCAGCTATTTCCTTGTCTCCCATCACTAGATTACCAGCGTCATTTTGGAGCGGCCCAATGTCTACTTTTGCCTCCCGTTTGTTTTTAATGTATTTAAAGAAACTTTTACTATCATTCCTAATGTTACTGGCTAGCCTACCTTCATATTTGATCCTCTCCTTCCTTATTTCTCTCTTTGTTATCCTCTGTTTGTTTTTATAGCCTTCCCAATCTTCTGACTTCCCACTACTCTTTGCCACATTATAGGCTCTCTCTTTTGCCTTGATGCATTCCCTGACTTCCTTTGTCAGCCATGGCTGCCTAATCCCCCCTCTGATAACCTTTCTTTTGTTTGGGATGAACCTCTGCACTGTGTCCTCAATTACTCCCAGAAACTCCTGCCATTGCTGTTCTACTGTCTTTCCCATTAGGCTCTGCTTCCAGTCGATTTTTGTCAGTTCCTCCTTAGGATCTGGAATGCGCTGCTTAAATAAAGTGAAAGGTTTCAAAAGGGAATTGAAGATTTTAAAAATGGGGAGCAAGAGGGATAGCAAGACAGGGGCGGGGGGGGGGGGGGGGGGTGAGTATATCTTAATTGTTTTTGCAGAGTGCCACAAGGAAACAACAGACCAAATAGTCTCCTTCCATATTGTAACCTTGATTCTATATTCCATGTTCCTGATGACTCACACTAACCATTCACAGGCTCCCTTGTGGACTTGTCCCAACCTCCCTCTGTGTGGGCATAGCAAATGCCCAAGATAGAACAAGGATGGTACCCCGGAGAAATCTCATTGGAGTGGGTAAACACATTGACCTCTTTTTAACAAAATCAAGAGCAAAACAATAGATTTTGAATGATAGCTGGAATAATTTTGAAAAAAACAATTATATACGGGAGCTTGAATACTATATAACACAAACACGGTGCATGTTTTGTTACGGTTGCCAACCATCTAGGATTGATTAAAAGTCGCAATAGGCAATGGATCTCCTGAGTACTGCAGGTGACCTAGGGGTGAAGTGTCATATGTGTAACTGCAGCAGTGTGGAAAGGTTATTGAACAGTCATGTGATTGCACTTTCCACAGGTCAGGTGCAGCAAGTACTTCAACTTTATTTTGGATGCAGTAAACACAACCTCAATGCTGCTAATATGTTGTTATACATTTTTATTAAGGTTGTTGAGTTTACATACCTTCCTGCCTATTTTAAATCCCAACAGGTCTTCTATCTGAAGGAAAGCAACAGCTAATTTTAATATTCATCTTTGACCGCTACTTTGTTCAGCCCTGCCCCACAGCCTCCTGTAGTCGGATGGTTTATAAAACTAAACAGATTTTGTTCAGATCGGTAGCCAGGCCATGATGTACCTTTCCCACCTTGGTCTCAGTGTCCGTCGCTATCTAAACGCGACCAGCGAAAGCCCCTTGCGCTGGCAGCAGCGCGATTTCATTATGTTTTAAAAAAACACACCACTACCCTTGCAAATGAATTTTAAAAACATCAGCAGGTGCCTGCCCTTATCGCGAAGATACTGTGGTTTACTGGGTTGACATCACGTCACAATTATATTGTGCTGAGGCAGTGAGCAGTTTGTCAAGACCAATCTGAGCATTCGCAACCTCAAAAAACACCATTTGTCACCTCGTCTCCCGACGAGAGAGCAGTTGTCAAGGCATTGAGTAAACAAAATCACATTTGAAGACTGCAGTATACGTCATGTGACCAAATCTCCAGGATCCAATCAGTACTGGCAATCCTAGTTATATACCATTAAGCCAATGCATAAAAATATAACGGTTACCTAAAAATATTGCTATAAGAACCAAAAAAAAGACCTTTTCTGGAACTTTCATACTGGCTGTGGCTGCACTCTGTAGATTTTAAGATGCTGTATATCACCTGTGACTGACATCAGATGGTGGTTTCAAAAGGTAATGCAGGAAAAAATCAACCATTTCATATTGTTTGCAATTGCACAACTTCTCTTGATCACAGTATTACGCAGAAGTATGCATAAAGATTTATTTCATGGGATGCAGACATCAGTGGCAAGGCCAGCATTTGTTGCCCATCCCTAGTTGCCCTTGAACAAAGTGTCTCACTTGGCCATTTCAGAGGGCAGTTAAGAATCAACCACACTGCTGTGGGTCTGGAGTCAAATGTAGGCCAGACCAGGTAAGGATGGCAGATTTCCTTCCCTAAAGGACATTAGCGAACCAGATGGGTCTTTACAACAATCGACAATGGTTTCACGGTCATTAGACTTTTGATTCCAGATTTTCTTTTATTTGAATTAAATAAAACTTTAAAAAATGAGGGCTTTCATTGCTCTGAACAGAGAGATTCAGAATTGGGATCTGTACGAGGAGCAACACTGCCTCTTAAATATGGCCCTGCTTTGATTCCTGTTAATACCAGTGCCAATCAACAACAGTGGCGATCAATCCCAGTCACTTAAATTCATAAACTCGATCGCGGCACTGACTTTAATGATAATCAGCTGTTGAACTGGTGAAGGAAGTGGTGGAGTGGCACAAAAACCTCAAGAAATAATTGAGCGGTTAAAGTGATGTACGCCTGTTTTTTCACCTTTAATCAGGCTCTGCGACATTGATGCAGCGTTCCAATGGCGCAAATCTCCCGGGATTCCCAAGGCCATTATTTCCCAATGCCATGCATCTTACTCAACGTTCTATGACAAAGATGGATTGATTGTTTCTCTGAAAGTACTAATCGTGGAATAACTTTACTCCGGCGAATACGGGCAACATTAAGAGCATAATAATTTTCACCTGCTGGTAAAAGTGGCTTTTGCGCACTTCAATATTTCTCAAATCGTGGAAATGAAATAGGTTGAGGGAGAAACTGCGAGAAAGCCTGTTTTAAATCAGATTCTGGAACGCTACATCAACATATTGTGTTACAGCTACAAAGGATACTTATCAAACAGCTCACAAAAGAGACAGCCGCAATGACGCAAGTTAAAGTGTTTGTGTTGCCAGCTTTTCATATCCCTAAGACAACAGGATGAAGTATCTTATTAACAAAGCCATACCTCACTTCCAGACAGTCCAACAAAAATATATGCGCTCCATGTGTCCGTGCATGCTGAGGGGGAAGATGTTTACAGGCTACTCACCTTTATTTCAGCAGGTTTTGACACATTTATATTCTAAATACAAAAGAACACAAAACAGGATGGCCCAGCAATTGAATTGCTCAGTTCCTGTCCTTTAAGCATGATACGATCAGGTGAGGAGAGATAGAATAGATCCCCTCTTTTCCCACTCTCATTTAACCACAAGTCTTTTCCTATAAGGATGCTTGTCAATTTGGTGAGTGTTTAACTGTTTAAGTGCTGTGACTATAAAAGACACAAAGAGACAGGTTTTATTTGAGTTTTTCAAAAGAATAATGTTTATTTTAAATAACCCGATCTAAGTAAAATAATAAAAGAAATGCTCCAACTTCTCATGCGCATACACACGCCAATGAGTCAGAGTGTGAGGATAGCTTGAACAGGCTTTTGAGTCCAATAAAAGTTAAAGATTTAAGAGTTTTGTAGGTTTACTTGGTGGTTCCTCAGAATTTAGTGTCAAGGCTCAAAGAAGTTGGAGGTCAATGTATCTTGCCTTCCAGAGACAGCAGCTGCTAGGTTGATTTTTTAAAAATAAATCTCTATCTCTTGCACATGGATAGTCAAATGGCAGAGAGGGTTCAAGCTTACATGACGTGTGGAGAGACGGTCCACAAAGGGCTACTCTTCTCTTAGCTTCCAGGCAGTCTTGTTCCTCCCCGATTTGTGGAGTAAATCAGATTTGTTATCTGAAGCCAGTTTTGATCATGTGATTACATGATTATTATTTCCATTGATGATTACAAGTTAGAAGATATTGCTACTCAATGGGAAATGCACGGTGGCTATTCACACCCACTTATGAACCGGGGTATCCCCGTGCTTGCTTTGTTAAGTGTTGAGCCCGGAGACACGGGGTCTGGAATGAGTTTTGGTCTGGATTTTCAGTTTTGGTAAGTGCAGACAATAGGTGATGTGAATACCACAAATGCTTTTGTATCAGCATGTCCATTCAAGGGATGGATATCCATGATCATTTAATTAAGAACTTTCAAGACTTGAGATAGTTCGGAATCTGTGCAGAAATTACAAATCAGCTGACTCAGCTGTTTTAGTCCTTTTAAAATGTAGTCAGTGATTTTCAGCCAATGAATATCAAAAGTCATTTTTTTTGCAAGCTTGGCCATATAACTGGGTGCAATGGGCAACTAAGGATCCAAAATAAGGCAATGGATGGGGGAGTACCATTAATGTTTCACCACTATAATGGTTCAGGCTGCTCCATAGTTGTTCATAAGAACATAAGAACTAGGAGCAGGAGTAGGTCATCTGGCCCCTCAAGCCTGCTCCGCCATTCAATAAGATCATGGCTGATCTTTTCATGGACTCAGCTCCACTTACCCGCCTGCTCACCATAACCCTTAATTCCTTTACTGTTCAAAAATTTATCTATCCTTGCCTTAAAAACATTCAATGAGGTAGCCTCAACTGCTTCACTGGGCAGGGAATTCCACAGATTCACAACCCTTTGTGTGAAGAAGTTCCTCCTCAACTCAGTCCTAAATCTGCTCTCCCTTATTTTGAGGCTATGCCTCCTAGTTCTAGTTTCATCTGCCAGTGGAAACAACTTCCCTGCTTCTATCTTATCTATTCCCTTCATAAGCTTATATGTTTCTATAAGATCTCCTCTCATTCTTCTGAATTCCAATGAGTATAGCCCCAGTCTACTCAGTTTCTCCTCATAAGCCAACCCTTTCAACTCTGGAATCAACCTCGTGAATCTCCTCTGCACCTCCTCCAGTGCCAGTATATCCTTTCTCAAGTAAGGAGACCAAAACTGTACATAGTATTCCAGGTGTGGCATCACCAGCACCTTATACAGCTGCAACATAACCTCGCTGTTTTTAAACTCCATCCCTCTAGCAATGAAGGACAAAATTCCATTTGCCTTCTTAATTACCTGCTGCACCTGCAAACCAACTCCTTGAGATTCCTGCACAAGGACACCCAGGTCCCTCTGCACAGCAGCATACTGCAATTTTTTACCATTTAAATAATAGTCCATTTTGCTGTTATTCCTACCAAAATGGATGACCTCACATTTACCAACATTGTACTCCAACTGCCAGACCCTCGCCCACTCACTTAGACTATCTATATCCCTTTGCAGACTTTCAGCATCCTCTGCACACTTTGCTCTGCCACACTACACTTGGTCCCCAACTCCAAATCATCCATGTAAATCGTAAACAATTGCGGTCCCAACACTGATCCCTGAGGCACACCACTAGTCACTGATCGCCAACCAGAAAAACACCCATTTACCCCCACTCTTTGCTTTCTGTTAGTTAACCAATCCTCTGTCCATGCTAATACATTATCCGTAACACCGTGCACCTTTATCTTATGTAGCAGTCTTTGTTGCGGCACCTTGTCAAATGCCTTCTGGAAATCCAGATACACCATATCCACAGGTTCCCCATTGTCCACTGTACATGTAATGTTCTCAAAGAATTCCACCAAATTAGTCAAACATGACCTGCCCTTCATGAACCCATGCTGCGTCTTACCAATGGGACAATTTATATCCAGATGTCTCGCTATTTCTTCCTTGATGCTAACTTCTGTAGCAGGAAAAATGCTTGAATCTAAGCTAACCGGCCTATAGTTACCCGCCTTTTGTCTACCTCCTTTTTTAAACAGAGCTATACACAAAGCATAAGGATTCTTGCTTTCTCTGGGGGGTTGCTGTCTATTGTTATAATGTTGCATGTTGCCTCATGAAGAGGTCCACAGGTTTGTATGATTGAACAATAACTTTAATGACACACACTATATACATATATACACCTGACAAGGTGCTAACTTCTACCAGACTCACTACTAGACTCTTCTACTCCCATGTGATTAACCCTCCATCATAATGTGGGCAGTACTGTTTCCCTAGTGCTACATTAACCCTTACAGTACCAAGCACCCTAATAGTACATCTATTGCATCATGTTCCAATATGCATGATGTTTACCTTTAAGAAATAAGGAATTGTGTTAGTGGCACCCTTGTGCAGTCATTTTGAGAAGGTGCCAGTTATGGTTGAATAGTGTAGCTTGAATGGTGTGTGCAACATGAGATAATGTTGAGATAGGGAGGTGCAGAGTGCGACAGGCAGAGGAGAAAGCAGTAGATTCAAAGCAAATTACTGCGGATGCTGGAATCTGAAACCAAAAGGGAAAACGCTGGAAGATCTCAGCAGGTCTGGTAGCATCTGTAAGGAGAGAAAAGAGCTGACGTTTCGAGTCCGGACGACCCTTTGTCAAAGCATAGATTGCTGTGCACTGATTATAGGAGGGTTAAGGGAGTGTTGTGCTTAGCGGCTCTACAAATGTTGCAGGTGTGAGGAGACAGTAAATGAGGTCATGAGGGAAGATTCTTGACAACTCTGGTGAGATTACTCAATGTTATATGAACATCCTAAGACTCTGGCATGAATCTCTTCCCACTCTCTTCTCAGAAGTTACATTGAGGACTATCCGTCTGATCTTCTCCTGCTGGCAGCTTGGACCATGGCCTACACTGCTGCATTACAGCAGCCATTTTACAAATTTCCTGTTGTCTGCAGTCACATTCCCCAAAGAGAAATACATGCAGAACCAACAAACAGGGAGTGCCACAAGTTTGTCACATTACTATAAAAAGTCTCAGCACTAATATTCCTTGATTCCACTTCTGGGATTGAATTTCCAATTTCACCCCAAATAATCAATTAAGATTTAGAGTGAGGCATTTTTACTTCCCTACGATTTTAAATTAATCTATCATATTAAAGCTTTTTAACGAAATGTTCATATTTTCTGAAAAATAATGAGCCGCTAATTGTGGGAGAGAACAAGAACAGTAAAGGTATTTAAAATTAAATTGCTCTGCGAAAAGAAAAATCAAAATGTCAATTGTGATTCCGTTTTTCTATTTAAATGTGTGACTGGAATACTTACTGCAACATTGGAATATTCCTTCTGGGTGGGCCCCAAGTGAATATCTTCGTTTAAGGAGAGGTTCTGAGCATTCTGCTATGAGCGGAGATAATCGAAAAGGAATCAAAAATCTAAAGCACATGCAACTTCTCTCCAATTTGCTATCATCTGATCTGAAGAGGCCACGAAGCTGGGCACCAGAAATGTTATTTGTGTAGTGGCATACATCACTCACCTATTCCTGTTACCGAGTCCAAGTTGGAAGGTAAATCACTTCCCATCATTGCATGGACACCAGACGCTAGATTGCCAAGTTGTAACTCTGACAGTAACCTAGGCCCATATCACTTGAAGAGTGCAATTAAGAATCAGAGCATTAGTTGAAGAAAGAAAACATCAATTTTTTGTAACTAACAACTAGTAGCAGCAAGGTGAGAAGTCATAGTTTCCTTAATACTTTCTGTTCTTCTCCTGAGTACCTCAATGCGTCACTATGTCTGAGCAGTGTGCACTGACATTATCCTACAGTTATATAAGAATGACACATTGTCTGGTTGAGCAAGTCATACAGGTTCAGAAAACAACATCGGGCAGGATTTTACGGTTGCGCTTGGGCTAGACCGGAAATTACTGCCCGAGGTCAACGGAGATTTCCGCTGTCAGACCCTTGCCTGCACCGATTCCGTGGCGGGCGGGGTGGTAGAGTTCCAGCCATAATGTTAATGACAATCTGATGGGCAACCGTTCTTCATTCAATCTTTCTCAAACATTTCACTCAATAACTGTTCAATAGACATCTCCGATAACATCAGTGCTCTCGGCTACTCACAGTCTCTGTTTATCTCAAGTGGCCTTGAGAAGCTCAGTATAGCAAGTTGTGGTGTAAACTGAGGCAGTGAGACGCGACTTCTGGTCTTTTCATGATCTTGTCCTCATCTTGTTAGGGCCAAAACCAGTTAAAAGCATCCTACCTGCCTGTCATGCAAGTAGAATCATAGAATCCTAGAGTGGAGAAGGCGGCCATCCAGCCCAGCAAGTCTGGACCAACCACAATCCCACCCAGGCCTTATCCCCAGAACCCCATGCATTTACTCTAGCTAGTCCCCCCGACACTAAGGGGCAATTTAGCATGGCCAATCAACCTAACCTGCACATCTTTGGACTGTGGGAGGAAAACCGAGCACCCGGAGAAAACTCACACGGGCACAGGGAGAACGTGCAAACTCCACACAGACACCCGAGGCCAGAATTGAACCCGGGTCCCTGGTGCTGTGAGGCAGCATTGTTAACCACTGTGCCACCGTGCTGCAGTCCATATTACCTCCAAAATCCATTTTTCCAACACCCTCTTAACTGCTCAACTGTTTTCCATGCTTTGTAAACTTAGGTTATCTAAATCAGATGTCTGTGTCCTAACTTGCGCCAGGTTCCCATCACAGAATCACTACAGTGCAGAAGGAGGCCAGTCAGCCCATTGAGCCTGACAACAATCCCATCCAGGCCCTATCCCTATAATCCCACGTATTTACCCCACTAATCCCCCTGACACTAAAGGGCAATTTAGAATGCCAATCAACCTAACCCGCACATCTTTGATTTGATTTATTGTCACATGTGAAAAGTATTGTTTCTTGCGCGCTATACAGACAGAGCATGCCATTCATAGAGAAGGAAACGAGAGTGTGCAGAATGTAGTGTTACAGTCATAGCTAGGGTGTAGAGAAAGATCAATTTAACGCAAGGTAGGTCCATTCAAATATTCGACGGCAGCGGGAAAGAAGCTGTTCTCGAGTCGGTTGGTATGTGACCTCAGACTTTTGTATCTTTTTCCCAATGGAAGAAAGTGGAAGAGAGAATGTCAAGGGTGTATGGGATCCTTAATTATGCTGGCTGCCAAAGTGAGAGGGAGGAAACTCACGCAGACACATGGAGAATGTGCAAACTCCACACACACAGTCACCCAAGGCCGGAATTGAACCCGGGTCCATGGAGCTGTGAGTAGTAGTGCTAACCACTATGTACTTGCTAGCCTTCACTGGCTCCTGATCCACGATGTGGAGATGCTGGCGTTGGACTGGGGTAAACACAGTAAGTCTCACAACACCAGGTTAAAGTCCAACAGGTTTATTTGGTAGCAAATACCATAAGCTTTCGGAGCACTGCTCCTTCGTCAGATGGAGTGGAAATGTGCTCTCAAACAGTGCACAGAGACACAGAAATCAAGTTACAGAATACTAATTAGAATGCGAATCTCTACAGCCAGCCAGGTCTTAAAGGTACAGACAATGTGGGTGGAGGGAGCATTCAACACAGGTTAAAGAGATGTGTATTGTCTCCAGACAGAACAGCTAGTGAGATTCTGCAAGACCAGGGGGAAAGCTGTGGGGGTTACTGATAATGTGACATAAATCCAACATCCCGGTTTAGGCCGTCCTCATGTGTGTGGAACCTGGCTATCAGTTTCTGCTCAGCGACTCTGCGCTGTCGTGTGTCATGAAGGCCGCCTTCCACAGACAGACAGATTTCAGAATTCGGATCTTTTTCTCCATGGCCTGACATCTGTCTATGTCTGCAGCTTGCTTCCCAAAAACAGTTCCTCAAATTCTGATCTCTTCACATTAATTACCCACTTCCTTTACTTAACATTGGCAGATGTGCCATCACCTATGAAAACTCTTAAGTTGCGAAATTCCCTTGTTAAACCCACGTCTCTCCCCACCTCTCAATCCTCCTTTAAGACAATGCTTAAAACCTAGCTCTTCATAGAATCCTACAGTGCAGCAGATGCCCTTCAGCCCATCGAGTCTGCACCGATGCATGAAAGGCCGCACCTAATCCCACTTGTCAGCACTTCGCCCAGCCTCAAATGTTATGGTGTGCCAAGTACTCATCCAGGTACTTTTTAGAGGATGCGAGGCATCCGCCTCCACCACCCTCCCAGGCAGCGCATTCCAGACCGCCACAACCTTGTGAGTAAAAAGGTTTTTCCTCAAATCCCCCGTAAACCTCCCACCCCTCACTTTTAACTTGTGTCTCCTCGTAACTGACCCTTCAACTAAGGGGAACAACTGCTCCCTATCCACTGTGTCCATGCTCCGCATAATCTTGAACACCTCAATCAGATCACCCTTCAGTCTTCTCTGCTCCAGAGAAAATAAGAAAACAACCCAACCCATGATCCATCCCAGGCAACGTCCTGGTGAATCTCCTCTGAACCCTCTCCAGTACATTCACATCCTTCCTATAATGTGGCGACCAGAACTGCACACAGTACTCCAGCTGTGGCCTCACCAAAGTTCTATACAACTTCATCATGACCTCTCTGCTTTTGTAATCTATACCCCGATTGATAAAGGCGATTGTGCCATATGCCTTTTTCACCACCCTATTAAACTGCCTTTCCGCCTTCAGGGATCTATGGACAAACACGCCAAAGTCCCTTTGTTCTTCGGAACTTCCCAGTGTCAGACCTTTCATAGTATACTTCCTTGTCAAATTATTCCTTCCAAAGTGCATCATCTCACACTTTTCAGTGTTAAATTCTATCTGCCACTTATCCGCCCATTTCACCATCTCATCTGTACCTTTCTTCAACTCAAGACACTCAACCTCACTGTTAACCATCCGGCCAATCTTTGTATCATTGGCAAACTTACTGATCTTACCCCCCACATTGTCATTTATATAAATGGCATAGATGACTAACAATAGGGGGCCCATCATGGATCCCTATGGTACGCCACTGGTCACTGGCCTCCAGTCGCTAAAACAGCCATCTGTCACCATCCTCTGTCTCCTACCGGTAAGCCAATTATGAATCCACCTCACCAGATCACTCTGTATTCCATGTGCATTAACCTTCTTAATAAGTCTCCCATGTGGGACTTGGTCAAAGGCTTTGCTGAAATCCATGTAAACTACATCAACTGCACTACCCTCATCCATATACTTAGTTACATGCTCAAAGAATTCAGCCAAATTTGTTAGGCACTATCAATTCTTGCCTGATTAAGCTCTCATGAAACACATTGGAATGTTTTACTCTGTTATAGGCACTATATAAATGCAGAAAATGCTGAAAAAACTCAGCTGGTCTGGCAGCATCTGTGGAGAGAGAAACGGTGTTAATGTTTCAAGTCCGTATGACTCTTCTACAGAGCGATTTCACTCTCCACAGATGCTGCCACACCTACTGAGATTTACCAGCACTGTTTTTATTTCAGATTTCCAGCATCTGCTGTGTTTTGCTTTTCTTACTATATAAATGCAAGTAGTTCTATTAAACTGTAATTCGAAAGGGAACCTTCTGTGTAATTGCTGATTGGTATGCATTTAAAAGTTAGTCACCAAAAAAGTGTTAACTGATAATTTTTGATTTGATTTGTCACATTTAATAGTATACAGTGAAAAGTATTGTTTATTGCATGTTATACAAAGCATACCTTACATAGAGAAGGAAAGGAGAGAGTGCAGAATGTAGTGTTATAGTCATAGCTAAGGTGTTGAGAAAGATCAATTTACTACGAGGTAGGTCCATTCAAAAGTCTGAAAGCAGCAGGGAAGAAGCTGTTCTTGACTCGGTCAGTATGTGTCCTCCGACTTGTGTATCTTTTTCCCAACGGAAGAGGGTGGAAGAGAGAATGTCTGGAGTGCGTGAGGTCTTTGATTATGCTGGCTGCTTTTCCGAGGCAGCAGGAAGTGTAGACAGAGTCAATGGGTGGGAAGCTGGGTTGAGTGATGGACTGAGCTTCATTCATGACCCTCTGTAATTTCTTGTGGTTTTGGACCGAGCAGGAGCCATACCAAGCTGTGATACAACCAGAAAGAATGCTTTCTATGGTGCATCTATAAAGGTTGGTGAGAGTTGTAGCGGACATGCCAAATTTCCTTAGTCTTCTGAGAAAGTAGAGGCGTTGGTGGGCTTTCTTAACTATAGTGTCGGCATAAGAGGGGCAGGGACATGTTGCTGGTGATCTAGACAGCTAAAAACCTGAAGCTCTTGATCAGTTCTACTCTGTCCCCAATGATGTTGTCAGGGGCATGTCCTCCACTATGCTTCCTGAAGTCGCTGACTATCTCCTTTGTTTTGTTGACATTGAGGGAGAAATTATTGTCATTGCACCAGTTCATCCGACTCTTTATCTCTTTCCTGTACTTCGTCTCGTCATTGTTTGAGATCTGACCCACTACGGTGGTGTCATCAGCAAACTTGAAAATCAAGTTGGAGGGGAATTTGGCCACAGAGTCATAGATGTATAAGGAGTATAGTAAGGGGCTGAGGACACAGTCTTGTGGGGTACTGGTGTTGGGAATGATCATGGAGGTGTTGTTCCTTACTGATTTCAATCTGAGAGTTAGGAAGTTCAGGAGCCAGTTGCAGAGGGAGGAGCCGAGCCCCAGGCCACAGAGTTTGGAGATGAGTTTCGTGGGAATAATGGTGTTGAAGGCTGATAAATAAGAGTCTGGCATAGGTGTCTTTGTTGTCAAGGTGTTCAAGGGTTGAGTGCAGGGCCAGAGAGATGGCGTCTGCTGTGAACCTGGTGCGGCAGTAGGCGAACTGTAGTGGATTCAGGCAATCTGGGAGGCTGGAATTGATTCGTGCCATGACTAACCTTTCGAAGCACTTCATAATGATGGATGTCAACGCCACCGGAAGATAGTCATTAAGTCATGCTGCCTGGCTTTTCTTTGGTACCGGGATTATGGTCATCTTCTTGAAGTAGATAGAAACCTCAGACTGTTGTAAAGAGAGGTTGAAGATGTCTGCAAATACTCCTGCCAGCTGATCCACGCAGGATCTGAGTGCTCGTCCGGGTATCCCATCCGGGCCAGTCACTTTCCGTGGGTTGATTTTCGAGATGACTGCTCTGACGTCTGCAATGGTGACCTCAGATACAGGTTCGTCCGAGGCTTCTGGGGTGGAGGGCATAGTCTCTTGACCTCTTGCTCAAAACGGGCATAGAATGCATTGAGCTCACCAGAGAGGGGTGCGATGTTGCCAGTGATTTTACATTCCTTCATCTTGTAGCCTGCTATGTCAATCCTACAAACTTCAGCTCAATTTGTCATATTATTGCAATGCAACATTTTACTTAGCTGTTTCAAACATGATCACACAACTGGTCAACTCTCCAGAGATTAGCAGACAAATATTTCAGCATTGAAAATAAACTTACACCTTTTCAGTAAAATATTACGCAAATTGCTGTTTGTAGATCAAATTATCCATTTGTTAAAATTCTACCTCATATTGAAAATATTCACAAGATGTGCCATTATTGCATGAATATAAACTCTGCTCACATGTTACAGCATTAAACACCAGTTAACATTTACAAATTCCATACCCTCTCCTTTCCTTCTCCCCAATATACTCTATGAACAGTACATTTTGTCCGTATAGTGCACAAGAAACAATACTTTTCACTGTATCCTAATGCATGTGACATTAATAATTTCAATCAAAATTGTAGACTTTAAGGTTCATTCAAAGTCTGGCCAACAAGTTGCAAATTAATTTTTCAACCCTTTTTGCAGTATCTGAGGATGAGGCAGACTGTAATTGAAAGCAGATTTAACATCAAATGGACTATTTTTTAAGTGACACTATCTCAGGAAAGCTTAAAATCAAAACTGACAAGCAATCTCTCATAACTTTACGTGCAGCAATTTCCAAATCGATTTTTTGTGGTGAATTACTTTGCCCTCAAGAGTCTGAAAGTTTGGTAAAGTGTCAAAAGAGTGGAGGTGGCACAAGGTATGAGTGAAGGTGGCACAAGGTATGAGTGAAGGAGCCAGTGGCAGCTCAGGGGGTTGGTTCTTGGGGGGGGGGGGGGAAGAGGTGGCAACCCGGAGCATCAAATGCATTGCCGTTTCTGCCTTTCATTCCATAAATTGGTCATATTGAAGAGTGATTTTAAAACAAACAATTCCAGATTTTGAAACAAAAAGGCAAACAGTGCCATTTGGGAGAGTTTCCAAAACAGCCATCCCCCCGCCCCCCCCCAGTCTCGTGACAATCACACTGGTCCAAACTACTTAAGTGAGTGAGTGAACTCAATATTATGGAACAATTTTAAAAATAAAAACACAAGGAACATACCGCGGGTGCTGTGGCTGGCGCCAGTGAGGCTGTCACTATGGGTGGGAGCTTGTCCTTCTGTCGCCCTCTCCCCCCGGCACCGCCTGAGGGGCTCGCAGCCTCTTCATTCATCTTCGCCCCCGGGGGCTGGCTCCACAGGCGAGGGGATGCAGCATGTGTGAGTTCAACTAACAAAAAAAACACCTCCCCAAAACTCCACAGCCCCCCTGGGGGGGGGGAGGGAGGGGACCCTGTTGTCCTCCCCTGGATGGGGACCCTGTTGTCCTCCCCTGGATGGGGGACCTTGTTGTCCTCTCCCTGGATGGGGGACCCTGTTGTCCTCCCTCAGTTCCCCCCCAGGTGAGGGGCTGCACTCGGGAATCTGTTGCTGCTGAACTTTCTGCACACGCTTTGCATAAGACTCTCTCACACACACACACTGGCTTCGCACCTTGGCATTTGCTCTGGGGTTTTTTTTGCCTGTATTGACCCTCCCACCCCAGCAGCAACCTGTGCCCGCGCCTCCGGGAACGCGCACGCGCGCCCTCCCCCCCGCCATCGAGCACGCGCACCGCTCCCACCAGCCTTGCAGCTGGAGCAAGAATCCACACATCTGCAATGTCATCAGAGCTCCCACTGCACTGTTTTACTTCCCCACTGTTACAAATCAGAAATGATGTGGAGATGCCAGCGTTGGACTGGGGTGGGGCACAGTAAGAAGTCTCACAACACCAGGTTAAAGCCCAACATGGTTTATTTGGAATCACAAACTTTCGGAGCGCTGCCCCTTCATCAGGTGAGTGTGAACTAATCTCCATTCACCTGAGCAGCGCTCTGAAAGCTCGTGATTCCAAATAAACCTGTTGGACTCAAATCAGAAAGGAAGAATGAGAAGGTGCCCCCCCCCCCCCTTCCCCGAACACACACACACATACACGCAATGGATGACATTTGTCTCATTTCCAACAGGAACATCTGAGCAACATTTTGGGGCACTCGCTACTACCCAAATTCACCTCCTGCGGGGAGACTAGTAATATAAAAGAAGAGTTTTTTTAATATATAAAAGGTGAGAGAGGCAAAAATAGCCATTGGACCACTGGACAATGAGGCTGGAGAAGTAATAATAGGAAACAAAGCAATGGCAGAGCAACTGAATAGTTACTTTGTATCCGTCTCCAGGGTGGAAGACACCAGTGGGATGCCAGAGCTCCAGGAGGGTCAGGGGGCACAGGTGAGTGTAGTGGCCATCACGAAGGAGAAGGTTCTGGGGAAACTGAAAGGTCTGAAGGTGGACAAATCACCTGGACCGGATTAACTACACCCAGGGTTCTAAAAGAGATAGCTGAGGAAATTGCGGAGGCATTGGTGGTGATCTTTCAGGAATCACTGGAGGCAGGGAGGGTCCCAGAGGACTGGAAAGTAGCTAATGTAACACTGCTGTTTAAGATGGGAGTGAGGCAGCAGACGGGCAATTATAGGCCATTTAGCCTGACTTCGGTCATTGGGAAGATTTTAGAGTTCATTATTAAAGATGAGATCGCAGAGTACTTGGAAGTGCATGATAAAGTAGGACTGAGTCAGTATGGCTTTGTCAAGAGGAGGTCATGTCTGACAAATCTGTTCTTTTAGGTGGTAACAAGGAAGTTAGATAAAGGAGAACGGGTGGACGTGATTTATTTAGATTTCCAGAAGGCCTTTGACAAGGTGCCACATAGGAGACTGTTAAATAAGTTAAGTGTTAAGGGTAAGATCCTGGTATGGATAGAGGATTGACTGACTGGCAGAAGGTAGAGAGTGGGGATAAAGGATTATTTTTCAGGATGACAGCTGGTGGCTAGTGGTGTGCCTCAGGGGTCAGTGCTGGGACCACAACTTTTCACAATATACATTAACGATTTGGAGGAAGGAACTGAAGGCACTGTTGCTAAGTTTGCAGACGATACAAAGATATGTAGAGGGACAGGTAGTATTGAGGAAGCAGGGCGGCTGCAGAAGGACTTGGACAGGTTGGGAGAGTGGGCAAAGAAGTGGCAGATGGAATACAATGTGGAAAAGTATGAGGTTATGCACATTGGAAGGAGGAATGGAGGCATAGACTATTTTCTAAATGGGAAAATGCTTAGGAAATCAGAAACACAAAGGGACTTGGAGTCATTGTTCAAGATTCTCTTAAGGTTAACATGCAGATTCAGTTGGCAGTTAGGAAGGCAAATTCAATGTTGGCATTCATGTCTAGAGGGCTAGAATACAAGAGCAGGGATGTACTTCTGAGGCGGTATAAGGCTCTGGTCAGACCCCATTTGGAGTACTATGAGCAGTTTTGGGCCCCATATCTAAGGAAGGATGTGCTGGCCTTGGAAAGGGTCCAGAGGAGGTTCACAAGAATGATCCCTGGAATGAAGAGCTTGTCATATGAGGAACAGTTGAGGACTCTGGGTTTGTACTCATTGGAATTTAGAAGGATGAGGGGGGATCTTATTGAAACTTACAGGATACTGCGAGGCCTGGATAGAGTGGACGTGGAGAGGATGTTTCCACTAGTAGGAAAAACTAGAACCGGAGGGCACAACCTCGGGTTAAGGGAAGGTCCTTTAAAACAGAGATGAGGAGGAATTTCTTCAGTCAGAGAGTGGTGAATCTGTGGAACTCTTTGCCGCAGAAGGCTGTGGAGGCCGGGTCATTGAGTGTCTTTAAGACAGAGATAGATAGGTTCTTGATGAATAAGGGGATCAGGAGTTATGGGGAAAAGGCAGGAGAATGGGGATGAGAAAAATATCAACCATGATTGAATGGCGGAGCAGACTAGATGGGCCGAGTGGCCTAATTCTACTCCTATGTCTTATGGACTTAATTTTTGCCCAACCTGCCAGAC
This sequence comes from Mustelus asterias, assembly GCF_964213995.1. Taxonomy (NCBI): domain Eukaryota; kingdom Metazoa; phylum Chordata; class Chondrichthyes; order Carcharhiniformes; family Triakidae; genus Mustelus; species Mustelus asterias. Next base: position 47,748,103 of record NC_135811.1, read on the forward strand.
TCATTGGCCGGAATGTTAGTGCTCCGCCCACCACAGGAATCGGAGCGGGCAAGCGGTGGAACATGGAAATGTTTGTTGACCTCGGGTGGGATTTTACAGTTTTGGGACGAGTGAGGCCGTAAACTCCCACCCATCGTGTACACATCATCACACAAAATACATTGAAAGAGTAAAGGTTTCATGCAGATTTTAGTCTGTGCACTTGTTTTTGGCATATATCCATCTTAGGAGATGATGGGCCCTACGCAGGTGTTATATCTCCTGCTCTGACCAGGACCACAAGAAACTACAAAGGGTTGTGAACATAACCAGTCCATCACACAAGCCAGCCTCCCATCTGTGACTCCATCCACACTTGCTGCTGCCTCGGAAAAACAGCCAGCATAATCAAGGACCCCAAGCACCTTGGACATACTCTCTGTTCCACCTTCTTTTGTTGGGAAATAGATACAAAAGTCTGAGATCGTGTACCAACCAACTCAAGAACAGCTTCTTCCCTTCTGCCATCAGACTTTTGAATGGACCTACCTTATATTAAGTTGATCTTTCTCTACATCCTAGCTATGGCTGTAATACTATATTCTGCACCCTCTCCTTTCCTTCTCCCCTATGTACTCTATGAATGGTATGCTTTGTCTGTATAGCATGCAAGAAACACTACTTTTCACTGTATGTTAATACATGTGACAATAATAAATCAAATCAAAATGCCACTTCTACGTTCTGTTGTAGCTGCAGAGGTCAATTTGTCAGTGGCAGTCCTTTCTGCAGCTGGCACAGATGAGTAGCGTTGGCCCATGGTCGACTGATGTTCTTCCCTTCCAGCTGGCTCTCTTTGCCACCATTGATCATTTCTTTCATCCTCTGCGTTTTCCCATGTCCTTCCTGATTGCTTGCCTCCAGACTCTCTGATCAGCAGCAAGGATTCTGATCCCAGTCAACTTGAATTCTCAATGCAGACACCCTTGTATCACAGACATGGGCGACTGTCAATAACAAGCTCACCATAGAGTGTGTGTTTGTGGATGCGGCCATCATCCATTCAGCTCATGACCGAGCCAATGGAACCTCCGCTTAGTCAAGAGGGCGAACATGCTGAGGGTCCCTGCACACAAGTGGACTTTCACACCCAGCACTCTGGAGAGATGCCCAATATTAATCTGAGGCGGTGGAGATAGAAGCTGTTCAGCCACTTTTCTTGGCTTGCATAAGTTATCCATCCCTCAATTGTAAAGGAGGTCACTGAGAATACAAGACTAGCACACACAGAGCTTTCTATTTTTGATTAGTTACTCTTGGTCTGCATTTGCTTTCTTATCTTTGACTTGACATCTGCCACTTTGGCAATCTTGGTGCTGATTTCAGCATCAAGGGACAGGCTGTTGCAAATCATTGATGTGAGGTATGTGGACTTGTCAATGGCCTCCAGGTTGTCGATGCTGAGAGAACTCGCCACATCCAGGTCCATAACTTTGGCCTTTCTGAGGCTGATTGTCAGTCCAAACCCTTTGCAGGCCTGGGAGAACCGATCTACACACTGCTGCAAGTTAACCTCAGCATGGGATACACATGAAGCTAATTTATCATAATTTCATATGTGCAGCAACAGAATACATGTCAACTTTAGAAGTTCATTTTTAACCAAGTGTGATAATGAATACAAAATAGCACTGGTCATCAAAAGCCTGCCATGTGGGCCAGTGAAGATCAAATGTAGTTGATTCTGTGTATAAAAAGAAACTAAATAGCTTTGTTATAAATATTTACAAGGTTTTAACAGTAGCTAATGGTTTGGAAACCCCAGGCAATATTTTATAGAATTATGTTTATTTAGAATGAAAGACACTTTCAATAATATTATGCAGTCGGTAATCAGTGAACAGTAATCTCACACTGCCAGCTGCAGCCATTGACTTGATCCACCAATGGGTGGCGATGAGTTTTCTTGCAAATTAATTGCCTAATAAAAGCAGAGACCAAGTAATGCCACAAGTGAAGTAAATGGTTAAGATGAATCGCAAATCAAAATTGATGAGTATTCAGAAAAAAACCTTTCATTCAAATGGAGGAAGAAAGCTGTTCAAAATGCTTTGAAGTGATCCCCAAATAATAAAATGTTTTGGCTTTTTGTTTTATAGAATTGGCAATTGTGCTTTATGCTTATTAAGAGCACATGCAGAAAGGGAAACAATGAATTGCCTGCAGCGTTATAAATAACAGTTTAGCTCAGATTGCCTTCTGCACAATATCAAATATTTTTTTGAAAAGAGAATTCAGAATATTATAGAATCATAGAATCCCTACGGTGCAGAAGGAGGCCATTCGGCCCATCGAGTCTGCGCTGACCACAATCCCACCCAGGCCCTATTCCCATAACCCCATGCATATACCCTAGCTAACCCCCCTGACAGTAAGGGACAATTTAGCATGGTCAATCCCCCTAACCCGCATATCTTTGGACTGTGGGAGGAAACCCACGCAGACACAGGGTGAATGTGCAAACTCCACACAGACAGTCACCCAAGCCAGGAATCAAAGCAGAGACCAAGTAATGCCACAAGTGAAGGCATTACTTGGTCCCTGGTGCTGAGAGGCAGCAGTGCTAACCACTGTGTCACAGTGCCGTCCTCGTCTTGTCTTTAGGAAACCTACTTCAAATTCAATGTGAGCGCTGCTCCAGTAATACGCAAACATAATTATTTACTAATTACTCTGAACAAGTTGCATTTAGTTTAGCATTAACTCCAGTATATTATCACTCAGCTTTTCTGAGTGCTAGGCTTTGTGTTTATCAATCTGATTTAACAATAAACAGGCTTTTCTTTAATGTGTCAAAAAATAAACCAAAATGATCAGAACATTTCAACTTATCAGCAAAATAAAAACCCTGGAAGCATGAAATGTGTGATCCTTTCCTCTTGGAAAGAGGAATTACAGTATCTGAATAAAATAAATAAGATGCTGAAAAAGAGAGTGTTGATATGCATTTCATTACTCTAATCTTTTGGACTCCGTCTACACTTCCCGCTGCCTCGGAAAGCAGCCAGTTTAATCAAGGACTTCATGCACCCAGGACATACTGGGTGGAATTTTACGAGAATGATTCTAAGTATCCAGCTAGCGTGAAAATGGGAGAGTTGCAGGTCTGTTTTTTTGGGTGAGTTTTCATGCCCAATCTAGTGCAGATAGTGCAAGGAAAAATGGTCTAGACTATTTCTAGCTGCTATAGGCAGTGGGCTGGCCTTAATTCACCAGCCAGCCTGCAGAGGGAGCTATTGCGCATGCGCAGACCTCTGATTCTGAACATGTGTAATAGCAGCAGTGAGACATCTGACAGAGAGAGCTGTCAGGCCGCCTGAACAAACTACCCCCTCCCCCACAGCCATTCACGAACCCCACACCGCCTGAAATACAGCCACCGCCACTCAGACCGATTGCACCCTCCACAACAATCACGATGTAGAGTGGCAGAGGGCCTTCCCTCACCCCTATATTGATTGGACCTGCAGATTAGCAGTGGCCCCCCTCTCCCTTCCCAATCGGGCCGCCCCTATAAGCCCCACCCATAATCCCCTCTCCCATAAACCCAACCCCATAAGCCCTGCCCAAGCCAGGCCCCACCCCATAGATCAAGCTGGCAGTGCCAAGGTGCTAGGGTAGCACTGCCAGGCTGACACCGCCCAAGTGGCAACCCCACCTGTCCCATGGGGCCTCAATGGCCTCCAGTTCTACCGGCAAGGCCAACATAACTGTTCCCCGTTCATGCAGACCAGGTGTTTACCTCACCAGAGAGAACTTCTCGCAGCGAGGCCATAACGTCAAGCAAGCCTAGGTGATTGAGTGCCAGGCTCGCTAATCACATGTAAAACACAATTTCAATAAATTTAAATAATTTATTCAGCCTCTTGCCCATTTCCAGCGAGAGGCTGACCTCTCGTACTATCGCGAGAGCCGAGAAATTGGGCGCTATCCTGATTTCTCGGCTCACTCCACCCATCGATGGGCGCAGCGAGCTGGTAAAATTCCACCCACTTTTCCACCTTCTTCTGTGAGGGAAAGATACAAAAGTCTGAACTCATGTCCCAACCAACTCAAGAACAGCTTCTTCCCTTCTGCCATCAGGCTTTTGAATGGACCTACCTTGTATTATGCTGATTTTTCTCTGCACCCTAGCTATGACTGTAACATTATATTCTGCACCCTCTCCTTTCCTTCTCCCCTATGCACTCCATGAGTAGTGTGTTTTGTCTGTATAGTGTGCAAGAAACAATACTTTTCACTGTATCCCAATACATGTGACAATAATAAATCAAATCAAATCAAAACTTCCTCCTATATGGAACATCATTCAGCTCCTGGTAGATTGAGCAGGTGACAGAAGACAAGTTTAACGTTGCAGAGAAGATGAAACACTCCCAACTGACACAGGGGAAATGGTTGCGTACACACCAGCATTATAACATGGCCAACCTTGAGCATTTCATGGTTGAGTTGGGTCAGGTTGTGAATTCATCGTTCGGGGAAAAGGAATTGCTTAACTGGGTTTAACGCTTGAAATAAGATAGAATTCTGAGGGGAAAAAAAATGAGAAATCAGTTCTTAATCTCCATATGCACTGGCTTTGGAATGATTGCATGAGTTTGCTTTCTCAGGTAGACATAAAAGATACAAACATGCAAACATAGATACAACTTCGGAGTAGCAGGAGGCCACTCAGCCCATCAAGACTGTTCCTCCATTCAATAAGCTCATGGCTAATTTGATTGTAACTTCTGCTCCACATTCCAAAGATGTGCGGGTTAGGTTGATTGGCCATGCTAAATTGCCCCTTAGTGTTAGGGGGGCTAGCTAGAGTAAATGAATGAGGTTATGGGGATAGAGCCTGGGTGGGATTATGGTCAATGCAGATTCAATGGGCCGAATGGCCTCCTTCTGCACTGTAGGATTCTACGATTCCCACCTACCGAGATAAACAAGTTTATCAATAATCTACTGTTTCTGCCTTAAGAAAAATCAAAGACTCTGCTTCCACTGCATTTTGAAGCTGAGAGTTCCAAAGAATCACTACCCTCTGAGAGAAAAAATTCTCATCATCGCTGTCTTAAATGGGTGACCCTTATTTTTAAGTAGTAACCACTAGTTTCAGATTCTCCCACAGTAACAAACATCCTTTCTACATCCACCCCCAAGGTGTTCTATGTTTTAATCAAGTTGCTTCTTATTCTTCTCAACTCCAGCAGAAGCCTAACCTGTCCAATCTTTCCTCATAAGACAACCTGCCAATTTCTGGTATTAGTCCACCAAACCTTCTCTGAACTGCTTCCACATTTACATCCTTCCCTAAAATAACGAGACCAATACTATGCACAATATTCCAGATGTGGTCTCACCAATGTCCTTTATTAACAGAAGCATAACCTCCCTACTTTTGCATTCAATTCCCTTCACAAACAACAACATTCTTTTAGCTTTACAGCTTTCCTATTAACTTGCTGTACCTGCATCCTAACCTTTTGCGATTCATGCACTAGAACACCCAGATCTCTCTGAACTCTGCAACCATCCACCGTATTCTTCCTGCTAAAATGAACTATTTCACTTTTTTCCACATTAAACTCCATTGCCAGATCTTTGCCTACTCATTTAACCTATCTATATCCCTTTATGTCCTCTTCACAATTTACTTTCCTATCCACCTTTGCATCATTAGCAAATTCAACAACCATATCTTCAGTCCCTTTATCCAAATCATTTATATAAATTGTAAAACGTTGAGGCCCCAGAACTGATCCCTGTGGCACATGGCTCATTATATCCCACCAACTAGAAAAAGACCCATTTATGCTTACTCTGTTCCCTGTTAGCTAGCCAATCTTCTATCTATGCCAATATGTTATCCCCTACACCATGAGCTTTTGTTTATCACAATAACCTTATCAAATACCTTCCAGAAATCTAAGCACAGTACATCCACTGGTTCCCCTTTATCCGCAACACATGTTCCTTCTTAAAAGAGATCCTGTAGCACTATTTAAAAGATGAGGAGGGGAGTTAGAACTATTGTCCAGGCCAATATCACAATTTCTGCATTATGATGGTGAATATTGACACTGAAAACTGGGAGGCAGTCACTGATGGCCATGAACTTTGGAGGCTGACTGTTCGGAAGGGCATTTGAAGAAGTGAACAGAAGCAATAAGCTCAGCTGGTTGAGAAGGCGGCCCAGAGGAAACAGACACCAGTAAATCATGCACCTCCTCAGCCCACAGTTCTTACAGCAAATGCGGCAGAGACTGCCATGCTGGAGTGAGATTCCTGAGCTGCACTAAGAGATGTTTAACACAGTTGAGCATCACGGTACAAACTATTGTCGCAACATGAAACACTGCCAGCCAGCCAATATTTATCCTTCAATCAACATCACAAAAGAGATTATCTGGTCAACATCACATTACTGTTTCTCAGACTTAGTTGGCTGTCATTACAAATGTGACCACACTTCAGATGTAGTTTTATTGGTGGTAAATGCTTTGGGATAATGTGAAAAGTGCAAGTTTTCCCTTTTTCTCTTTTACTCTTTGAGTGTGTGAATCTTTCTTTAGTTGGAAATATTCATCTCATTAGAATGAGAAGCAGAATTGAGCTATGCTGCTGAAAACAATTATAAAGTTGGCTGGAGCAATAAATAGAAGAATAAAATTAATCCATATTCTCATAATCACCAACTAAAGAGCCATTCTCCACTGTATGCTACAGAAAAATAAAACATCACTTGTTCTTGAATTAAGTGCAGCCCAAAGGGCGTAGACCAGCTGATTCAATAATATTTGAGGCAGTTTCCTATATCCTCGAGATGTGTTCCAGCCCCCAGTCGAGAACAGCGTGATGGCAGGAACTGGCAGGACACCAGCTGAATGTTTACGACAGAGGAACTGTTGCAGCTGCATCTCAATATTCTGCACAAATCCAAGTAGTCAGTATAGAATCCCAAAGGTTCACAAATCACATTTACTGCTTTTGGAACTCTCTCACAAGCTGTGTTGTTGGCTGTAATTTTATCCCTCGGATACAAAAAGTTCAAGTGTGGAGTGAATCATCTCTTTGCTTAAGTTCCAAGTCTTGTTTTGCTGAAGCTATTAGAGTCAATGTGTGAGACATCTGTTCTAGTACAGCTATGGCTGCCTCCACTCTGTCATTTAGTTGTGTATCATACACACACAGATAAAAACAAAAAATAACACACACATCCATTCACATCTCAGATAACCACATCAATCCCAAAACATTTCATAATACTAATCTTCTTAATGATGTTGTCCTTACGAATATTTTTGACCTTGCATTTGATCTCTCCTTGTTTTATTTTCTACCACATTCTCTCAGGTTCAAATGTCTGCTGTATTCTTACCTGAACTCAATGGCGAGTGCATTGGACAAGACATTTCCCTTCACATTTCACACTTGGACTAATACATCCATCCATTCTGGAGATGGAAACCTGTGTTCATACAGGGGCAGGGGGTGGTAGCAGGGGGAATGGGTGAATAAAGGAAATGCCGCTGGATGAGTAATCCAGGCGCAGGCTTTAGGGACACATATTCAAATCCCACATACGGCAGCTGTGGCAGAATTGGAAATCAATGAATAAATCTAGAATATAAAGCTGGTCTCAGTAATGGTGAGTATGATAATTAACACTGATTATTGTAAAAACCCATCTGGTTCATAATAGTCTGTTAGGGAACACTCTTGTCTGACTCCAGCCCTTAGCAACATGATTGACCTTTAATTGTCCTCATGAGCGACTCAACTCAAGGGCAATTAGGGGATGGCAACAAATACTGGACTTGCCAGCAACACCCACATCCCATAAAACGGTAAAAGAAAATAGGTGCTAGGAAATTATTAAAGTTTTTGGCAGTCCATTTTAAAAGAATTTTTGGCAGCACATTTTAAAAGAATGTTAAAGCTATCTAGAATGTTCCATTAGAATTGAAAAGGGTAAGAGAGGTTTGTAAAGTGCTGATGTGGTTACAAGGGAAAGTCTACTTCCTCTTTTTGATGTCTGGATGACTAGAGATATTGAGGCCCTGGTCAATAAAAAGAAGGTAACATGCATCAGGTACCGGCAGCTGGGGTCAAGTGAATTCCTTGAGTAAAGGGTGTCTAGGAGTACATTTAAAAGGGTTAGTCAGGAGGACAGGAAAAGGGACATGAGACAGCTTGTAGATAATGTAGAAAACAATCCAAAGAGATTCTACAAGTATAGTAAGGGCGAAAGAGTAAGTAGGGAGAGAATAGAGCTCCTTAAAGATCAACGAGGTTGTCCATGTTGTTATAATTCAGGTCAGAAACTCCTATGTGCTTTCTGAAGTCTGTCTGGATCATAAAGATGTGCGGGTTAGGTTGATTGGCCAGGTTAAAAATTGCCCCTTAGAGTCCTGTGATGTGTAGGTTAGTGGGATTAGCGGGTAAATATGTGGGGGTAGGGCCTGGGTGGGATTGTGGTCGGTGCAGACTCGATGGGCCGAATGGCCTCCTTCTGCACTGTAGGGTTTCTATGATTCTATGATAAGTTTTGCAATTTGAATTTGGCTAAGGTAAGCATGAGATGTTTCACCTCAGGTATGATTCAAATGACCCACCAGGGAGCTTTTATCAAACAAAGTTTATTTATGAATACAGTTAACATATAGCAATAACGTTTACTAATTACAAACAAGGGAAATAAACAACCATGATATTGTATAACCCTTGACAAATATATGAAATGTTCCAATCGAACAAACCTCCTTATAAACATCCACCTGCCACAGGTTTAACACAGAAAATACGAATGCTCACATGATGCTGGAACTTAGTCCTTTGGTTGGATGCTGTAGTTCTCTTGATACCCAGACAGACAAGCTTGAAGTCAGAACAGCTTCCCAAAACACCAGGGAGAGAGGGAGAGACTCTATATATTAGCTAGTAAACCATCTACAGCCAAATTTTCACTCCAGGAAGGCTCGGAGACCTGCTTCCAGTTGGCCAGCAGAATTTACAATATCAGGGAGAAAGAGAGAAACACTGCTTTTCAGACTGATATCCAAACACTTTCTAAACTAAAACAGCAGCCAGCAGCCAAACTGAAAATGAAAGAACCTGACCTGTCAATCATTCTTCCATGTAACAAAACAGGGTCATGAAAAATCCCAGAAAGTACTTGAGGCCCAGAGTAAAAATAAACAAATTCAATTTAAACCACTGAAGCAGCATGAGGATGAGGGTATAGTTGGGTGGATTAGCAAATTTGCTGATGACACCAAAGTCGGTGGTGTGGTAGACAGTGAGGAAGGGTGTCGTAGTTTGCAGGAAGACTTAGACAGGTTGCAAAGTTGGGCCGAGAGGTGGCGGATGGAGTTTAATGCGGAGAAGTGTGAGGTAATTCACTTTGGTAGGAATAACAGATGTGTTGAGTATAGGGCTAACGGGAGGACTTTGAATAGTGTGGAGGAGCAGAGGGATCTAGGTATATGTGTGCATAGATCCCTGAAAGTTGGGAATCAAGTAGATAAGGTTGTTAAGAAGGCATATGGTGTCTTGGCGTTTATTGGTAGGGGGATTGAATTTAGGAGTCGTAGCGTTATGTTGCAACTGTACACAACTCTGGTGCGGCCGCACTTGGAGTACTGTGTGCAGTTCTGGTCCCCACATTACAGGAAGGATGTGGAGGCTTTGGAGAGGGTGCAGAGGAGGTTTACCAGGATGTTGCCTGGTATGGAGGGGAGATCCTATGAGGAGAGGCTGAGGGATTTGGGATTGTTTTCGCTGGAAAGGCGGCGGCTAAGAGGGGATCTTATTGAAACATATAAGATGATTAGAGGTTTAGATAGGGTGGATAGTGATAGCCTTTTTCCTCTGATGGAGAAATCCAGCACGAGGGGGCATGGCTTTAAATTGAGGGGGGGTAGTTATAGAACCGATGTCAGGGGTAGGTTCTTTACCCAGAGGGTGGTGAGGGATTGGAATGCCCTGCCAGCATCAGTAGTAAATGCGCCTAGTTTGGGGGCGTTTAAGAGATCCGTAGATAGGTTCATGGACGAAAAGAAATTGGTTTAGGTTGGAGGGTCACAGTTTTTTTTTTTAACTGGTCGGTGCAACATCGTGGGCCGAAGGGCCTGTTCTGCGCTGTAATGTTCTATGTTCTATGTTCTATAAAAGGACTTTTAGCAGAAAACTAGGCAACAATGAAAAAAACCCAAGGCTGCTTATAACTGCAGAGATAGTAAGAAGTCTAACAACACCAGGTTAAAGTCCAACAGGTTTATTTGGTAGCAAAAGCCACTAGCTTTCGGAACAGGCTGTTCCTTCGTCAGTTGGGTGGGAGTTCTGATCACAAACAGGGCACAAAGACACAAACTCAATTTACAAAGACACAAACTCAATTGACGAAGGAACAGCCTGTTCCGAAAGCTAGTGGCTTTTGCTACCAAATAAACCTGTTGGACCTTAACCTGGTGTTGTTAGACTTCTTACTGTGTTTACCCCAGTCCAATGCTGGCATCTCCACATTATAACTGCAGAGAACATGATTTTTAAAAAAAATACATTTCTTAAATGTACACTAGTGTCACAATGTGTGGAGCCACAGGAGATGGGTGAGATCCTAAATGAATATTTCTCATCAGTATTTACTGTGAAGAAAGATATGGAAGCTAGGGAACTCGGGCAAGTAAATAATGGTGTCTTGAAAAGCATCCACAATTCAGAAGAGGAGGTGCTGAAGGTCTTAAAATGCATAAAGGTAAATAAATCCCTGGGATCTGATCCAGTGTAAAACAACACATTGTGGGAAGAAAGGGAAGGAATTGTGGGGCCCCTAACAGAGATATTTGTATCATCAACAGCCACGCGTGAGGTGCCAGAAGACTGGAGAGAGGCAAATGTTGTGCCGCCATTTAAAAAAGGTGGCAGGGAAAAGACAGGGAACTACAGGGCGGTGAGTCTAATGTCAGTGGGGGGCAAGTTGTTGGAGAGACATGATCTACATGCATTTGGAAAGGCAAGGACTGATTAGGGATTGTCAACACGGTTTTGTGTGTAGGAAATTGTATCTTACAAATTGGATACAGTTTTTGAAGGGGAGACCAAGAAAATAGATGAGGGCAGTGTTGTTGTCTACATGGATTTTAGCAAGGCCTTCGACAAGGTACAACATGGTAGACTGGTCAGTAAGGTTAGATCACATGGGATCCAGGGAGAACTAGCCAATTGGATACAAAATTGGCTTGCCGTTAGTGGACAGAGGGTGGTGGTGGAGGGTTGTTTTTCAGACAAGAGGGCTGTAACCAGCAGTGTGCCACAGGGATCGTGTTGGGTCCACTGTTGTTTATAATTTATATAAATGATTTGGCTGAGAATTTAGGAGGCATGGTTAGTAAGTTTGCAGATGACACCAAAATTGGTAGTGTAGCAGCCAATAACCTAAGGCTACAACAGGATCTTGGTCAACTGGGCCAGTGGGCCGAGGACTAGCCAGATAACCAGATAAATGCAAGGTGTTGCATTTCGGTAAGACAAACCAGGGCAGGATTTACACAATTAATGATAGGGCCCTGGGGAGTGTTGCGAACAGAGAGACTTAGGGGTGCAGGTACATAGTACCTTGAAAGTGGCATCACAGGTAGCCAGGGTAGTGAAGAAGGCATTTGGCACACTTGCCTTCATCGATCAGAGCATTGAGTACAGGAGTTGGGATGTTATGTTACAACTATACAAAGACATTGGTAAGGCCACATTTTGAGTACTGCATACAATTCTGCTATCGGAAGGACGTTATTAAACTGGAAAGGGTACAAAAAAGATTTGCAAGGATGTTATCAAGACTGGAAGGTTTGAATTATAAGGAGAGACTGGATAGGCTGGGATCTTTTTTCGCGGAGCGTAGGAAGATGAGGGATGACCTTATAGAGGTTTATAAAATCATGAGGGGCATCGATAAGGTGTATAACTAAGGTCTTTTCCCCAGGATAGGAGAGTCCAAAACTAGAAGGCATTGGTTTAAGGTGAGAGAGAAAAGATTTAAAAGGGACCTGAGGGGCAACTTTTTTCACACAGAGGGTGGTGCGTATATGGAATGAGCTTCCAGAGGAGATGGTAGAGGTGGGTACAATTACAACATTTAAAAGATATTTGGACAGGTACATGGATAGGAAAGGTTTAGCGGGATATGGGCCAAACATAGGCAAATGGGACTAGTTCAGTTTAGAAAATCTGGTCGGCATGGACGAGTTGGGCCGAAGGACCTGTTTCCGTGCTGTACATCTCTATGACTCTATGTATGATTGATGAGATGACACCAAATTAAAATTCTGAGGCAGAGATGAGGAGAGAAACGAGAGAAAACAAATTATATTGAGTTATTAGAGCTTGGAATGGTTGAAGCCATTACACATCAGGGAATAGGTTAATCAATATTTTAAACAGAGGAAAATACAGGGCAGGACAGCACTGTTGGTTTAGTTTTAAGTTTCTCTCCTAAAGGACTGGCATGGATATGGTGGGCTGGGATTTCCTTCCATGCGGTTAAGCCTTTATTGTTCTCAGGCAATGCTGAACTTGTAAAATTTAGAAGGAACATTAGGATTGATGTCTTGATGAGAATATTTATCAAGGGCACCAGATAAACTCTTAACCCTTCACAATAACTCCTCATTCAACAAGAGTTTGTTTCCACCCTCCTCGAAGGTAATGACAACTCAGTGTGGCTGACAAGGATGTGTTACATCAATCAGTTTGGGTTATATCAGTTGCTCCTACAAAAATAAACACTCCTGCAAAAAGAAACATGCCACTCTCCGTTAGTGAATAAGTCAGAAATTACTGTTTTAAAGTTTACTTATTAGTCACAAGGAAGGCTTACATTAACACTGTAATGAAATTACTGTGAAATTCCCTAGTCGCCACACTCCGGCACCTGTTTGGGTCAATGCCCCTAACCAGCACGTCTTTCAGACCATGTGAGGAAACCAGAGCACCTGAAGGAAACTCAAGCCCGGGATCGAACCCAGGTGCCTGGTTCTGTGAGGCAGCAGTGCTAACCACTGTGCCAGCGTGTAATCTGGAGCTATGGTTTGCACAGCATTTAAATTTAATCATTGAGTGTGAAAATCATTAGCAGGTACGATTAATGGATGATATAAAAATGGAGGTTGCAAAATGGGTTCGAGGAAATGATTAAAGTTTTTGGCAGCCATTATAGAAAGAATATTAATAAGAATATTGAAGGTATGTAGAATGTTCCATTAGAACTGAAAAGGGTAAGATGATATTTAATGGAGCTTTTGGAAAGGCTGAAGTGGTAACAGGGGAAAAACTATGTCCTTTTTCTGGAGTGCAACTGTTCAGTTATCTCACAGTAATTCAGAAATAACTGTTAGCTGATTATACATTTATAGCTGAGATCAGCGTTTTTGAAATGTTTCTAAACTGAGATTAATTTGGTCATAACCCAGTGGTCATAAACAGATTCAAATAAGACAGGACATTGTTACATTCTAAAGTATTTGCCCTCATTGGCTCATCATCCAGGCCTGTGATCTTGAGAGTTGGTATGATGTAGAGATGCCAGCGTTGGACTGGAGTGGGCACAGTAAGAAGTCTCATAACACCAGGTTAAAGTCCAACGGGTTTATTTGGAATCACGAGCTTTCGGAGCGCTGCTCCTTCATCAGGTGAGGCAAGGAGCAGCAGTGCTCCGAAAGCTCGTGATTCCAAGCTAGTTGATGTTCTAGTTTTAGAAAAGTAAGTTTATTTTCAATAAACCGCCACCTAGCAGCAGCCCTTTCCTATCATTATGTTTAACTTTTGGTGCAATTGTGAGGGCAAATTTTAGGCAAATCAGGTTATTCTGCCCACTGTCTTTAGCTCAATTCTTCTAAATTATAATGGGTGCATTTCTATATTAGCCCAATTACAAAAATCAACAAAAGAAAGGGCGAGCAAGCATTTATATTGCACCTACGTTCAGATTGACCCAAAGCACTTCAGAGCCAACAAAGCATTTCTGATGTTTAATCACTATTGTTATCCAGACAAGCTTGGCAGTAAAATTGTGCATAGAGGTTCCACATACAATAAAACTGATGAACCGATAATCTGTGCAATACTGATAGTATAGATCGAAGAATAATTGTTGGTCACGAATTGGGAAAATTTCCATGTTCTTCCTTCAGTGGTGCAATGGAATATTTTATGTCCAATAACCAAGTAGATATGAAGACAAATCCATACATGGGAGGAACGGTTTCCAAAAGAATGTGTTCTGCTTTTAATTTCCTAAGTAAAACAGAGAATGGCTGGCTTGTTTTTTTGAAAAGCACAGACTCGATTGTGGAAAGCAATGGAAAGATGGACTTAATTATAGCAGAGTAGTGAAATAGCAAGAAAAAATAAATAAACTTTTACATTGACTGCAATATTCTTACCTTTGTCATAACACCAATGGCTATTCCTAGCTATTTCAACGAATCAGTCTTCATTTCAAATAGTCATTATCACAACAAACCCTTGAAGTTGAGAAAAGTATAAAACACCACGATCATTTAATAAAACAAAAATGTGTTAAATCATAGAATCAAAGAATGGGTACAACACAGGTCATTCCCCCATCGTGTCTATGACAGTTCTCTGCTGGAGCAAATAGGTCAGTGCCTAATCTAGCTTTTTCCCCAAAGGTCCTTTAATTAATTTCTCTTTAGGATTCATCAAATTTCTTTTGGAAGCCACAACTGAATCTACCTCCAACACGTTTCCAGTCAGTGCATTAAGAGCCTAGCCATTTGCTATATTAAAAAAGTTAATCTTTGTGTCTCTGTTGGTTTTATTGCCAATCATCTTAAATTGGTGTCCTTGGTTATCAAACTTTCCATCAATGAAAACAGTTTCTACCTGTCTAATCTGGCTGGATCCCTTATGATTTTGAACAATTCTATCAATTCTTCTCTCAATCATCTCTTGAATAAGTCCCATTTTATTCAATCCATACACTTAACCAAAGTCCTTCCAATGAACTTCCAAATTTATTTATCATAAACACTTTAATGACAGAAAATAGTTCATTTTCAAGGACAAAGAACAATCTGGAAGAATGTATTTTTTCAAAAGTCACTGTTTTAAAAGTCACTGGGCGCCATGGTGGCACAGTGGTTAGCACTGCTGCCTCACAGCGCCAGGGACCTGGGTTCAATTCCCGGCTTGGGTTACAGTCTGTGTGGAGTCTACATGTTCTCCCAGTATCTGCATGGGTTTCCTCCGGGTGCTTTGATTTCCTCCCACAGTCCGAAAGTGCTGGTTGGGTGCATTGGCTATGCTAAATTTTCCCTCAGTGTACTCAAACCGATGCTGGAATGTGGTGACTAGGAGATTTTCACAGTAACTTCATTGCAGTGTTAATGTAACTCTACTTGTGGCACTAATAAATAAACTTAAAGCGCTAACACAAGGAGTCAGGTTGCTGCTGTTCCTGGAAAAGATAGTGTTTTACAAGAGGAGGTACCTATGCAGTTTTAAAGAAGTTGCAAACCTCTCGGCCCCAGCAGATTGTTTACAAAAGGTCCACATGTTGGATTATAGTTTTGAAAAACAAAAGCCTGGAAAATTGTTTTGTAAATTGGTAGTCTGGCTTTGCATTTGAGGAGAAAAGGAGGATAATCTGCTTCTGAAGCTGCAAATTCAGTCAAAAGCAAAAAGTGAATGGAAATTGCTCTGAAGTCACTCTGAAATTGACTGACTGCAAGTTTTTCATGGATTCTGCCTGAAAAGTAATGCAATAGTCATCACTTGTTTCACAGACATGTGCTGAGACACCAAACATTTGTAGTTATATAAACGCTATAGTTAAGAAAGCTCACCAATGCCTCTACTTTCCCAGGAGGCTAAGGAAATTTGGCATGTCCGCTACGATTCTCAACAACTATTACAGATGCGCCACAGAAAGCATCCTTTATGGTTGTATCACAGCTTGGTATGGCTCCTGCTCTGTCCAAGACCGCAACAAACTAAAGGGTTGTGAACCTAGCCCATTCCATCACGCAATCCAGCCTCCCATCCATCACCTTCATCTACACTTCCCACTACCTTGGAAAAGCAGCCAGCATAATCAAAGATGCCATGCATCCCGAACATTCTCTCTTCCACCTTCTTCCTTTGGGAAAAAGATACAAAAGTCTGAGGTCACATATCAACTGATTCAAGAACAGCTTCTCCCCTGCTGCCATCAGACTTTTGACCTTATATTAAGTTGATTTTTCTCTACACCCTAGCTATGACCGTAACACTATGTTCTGCACCCTCTCCTTTCCTTCTCTGTGAACGGTATGTTTGTCTGTATAGCACACAAGAAATAATATTTTTCACTGTATACAATAATAAATAAAATAAAATCACATTTAACACTTCAAAGACACCATCATCTATCCCTTTCCCTTGAACTATTGACTTGTAACATTTTGACAGGATTTCTCTATTTTATTTTATGTGGTGTTCTTTGTGTGAGTGTGTTCAGAAACAGTAAAAAGACTGGTTTTATAATAAACTAATAATTGTGTTATTTAAGGAAGAAACCTGGGCATCAAGTGGCCTTTCTGAGATCGAAGGTAAAGCACATATTTGGCCATATAGTTGGCTGGAGAAATCATTTAAATATATGTTGTGATCGTGGAGTAGTGGAACTGGAGACAGACATTGTACTCTTCCCACCTTCATTGTAATGTGTTTAAAACCTAACTCACTGTGGTGACACGATGGCACAGTGGTTAGCACTGCTACCTCACAATGCCAAGGATCTGGGTTCAATTCCGGCCTCGGGTCACTGTCTGTGTGGAGGTTCGCACTTTCTCCCTGTGTCTGCGTGCGTTTCCTCCGGGTGCTCTGGTTTCCTCCCACAGTCCAAAAGATGCTGGTTAGGTGTGTTTCACCATTGCTAGATTCACCTGAGCAGTGTGGGGATTTTCACAATAACTTCATTGCAGTATTAGTGTCAGCCTACATGTGATACTAATACTCAAACTTCTCTAATTCTTACTAAAATGAAATAGAAACACACACTACTTTTAATGGCACTTTGTCTTTACATGTACATACTTTTATACTAAATAGGCAAACATCATGGTCAAAATAAGATGACATTCCAGATTCTTACTTCTATTTGTATTTTAAATGTATCTCCCTCTGCCACAATGGCCGGAATTTTACCAGCACGCCTGCCCCGATTCCGGGGGCCGGCGAGGCTCAGAGAACGGTATTCTCCATTGGCCTCGGGAGGGATCGTACAAACCTCGGGCGGACGAGCCAGTAAAATTCTGCCTGCTAACATTTTCAGAGCACACACAAGATCTTCAACTGAGAGAGTGAGTAACATATCCCAGAGTCATGTTTCTGTCAGATCAACCCCAGGGGAGGACGGGTCTGCTGTTAGCCCAGTTATAGAGAAAATACATATATAAAACACACACATCTCTATGGGAGAGGAGGACAGGTCTGCAGTTAGTCTAGTTATAGAGAGTATTTTTCTTTACATATAAATACACAAATTTCTACACAAGGCTACAGACCAAGGGGCCGATTTTACCAAATCGGGACTAAGTGCCGGGTCCGGTCGTCAAACGGATCCGCGCCCGGCAGCCGCACTCCAGCACACCCATACGCCTTTTTTCGGCGCCGGTCTATTGGGTGGGGCTTAGCGCTGTTGGAGCGGCCGGAGCTCTAATTGCACATGTGCAGTTCAGAACAGACCGCAGGCAGCGCGCCCGGGCGCGAAAGGCAAAGCAGCACAGACAGCAGAGAGGATGAAAGGAATTCCCTTTGGAGGATAATGTCCACGTTATAATCACAGACAGTCCAAAATCTGGGAAAATATTACAGGACAGGGATGGGGGGATATACATTTTGAAATATTATCCCAGATTTTGGACTGTCAGGTTTTTAGTTCCTGTGATTTGGACATTATCGTCCAAAGAGAATTCCTTTCATCCTCTCTGCTGTCTGTGCTGCTTTGCCTTTCCCTGGGGGGGGGGATGGAGAAGAGGAGTGACGTGTCTCCCCTGGGGAGGGGGGGGGGGTGATGGGCAAGGGAAGTGACGTGTCTCCCCTGGGGGGGCGAGGGGGGGGGGGATGGAGAAGGGGAGTGACTTGTCTGCCCCTGGGGAGGAGGGGGGATGGAGAAGCGGAGTGATGTGTCTGCCCCTTTGGGGGGGATGGGGGGGGGATCCCTCCTCCGATCCCAGGGAAAGGCAGAGCAAGGCCAGGAACGTGCAGGAGGCTGTCGACGGACTGCAGATCGGAAGGATGGTGGAGGGAGACCAGCGATCAAGCTAGGTCAGGGGGGTGCCTCCCAGGGGGGTCTGATCCCAGGGGGGAGGTCTGCCGGCGGGGCCTGCCTCCCAGGGGGGTCCAATCGGGGGGGGTGGGCTGCCGGGGTGGTTCGTGGGGGGGGGTCCGTGAAGGATGGTCGGGGGGGATTGGCTTCGGCAGTTCCCCTGCTGAATTGGAGTCCCATTCGGACTTTTATTTAGTAGGTCGTTCAATGCACGGACGCGAAATGGGCTGCAACCTGGTAAAGTCGGATTCGTTGGTAGAGTTGGGCGCGAGCTTTATTAAGTCGATTTAAATGCATGCAAAATCCCGAAAACGGGCGCGAAATTTTGGTAAAATCGGGCCCCAAGTGTCGAAAAATGGGATTAGAATAGATAGGTGTTTAATGGCAGACGCAGACATGATGGGTTGAAGGGCTTCTTTCTGTGTTGTAAAATTCTTTATGACTCTAAATCATTCATAAAAAAGGCTTTTAGATTTGTGGCAGGTTAACAACTCTCTGATTCTTCCCTCTGCACTATCAGTACCCACCTTGCACGGATTTACCGAAATTAGAATCTTGTTATTTAGGAAATTATACAGGAGAATCCATAACCATCAATTCTAAAATGGAGCTGAAATAGACAATTGTAAGCCTTTTGTGATGCCACAGTGAGCCATTAATTGATAATAATAGTGCAGAGTATAAGATGACTAAGGCAACATCACCAAGATGCACAACAGCTGATAATGAAACAGTTTGCTCTTAATGGAGCTTTAGCTCTGTAGAAATCAATCAGATATAATTTGCAAATCTGATGTGAGTTGATCTAATCAGTGCTTAGGCTAAGCAGTTCCTCTATTCTCACTATATTGTACATATGGTATTATTTTACTTTGTCCCTATGTTAATTTGAGTTAGTTGGTACCTTAAAAGAGATACATATGGTATTATTAAGGCTAAAGAAACGTAGGTTATTGATTAAGTACCTTGAGCACATATAAAGAATGACTTAATTTGAATTAGTTAAGTTTCCTGTTGATGTTCTATTTTAGTTACAGTGCCCCACCAGGGATGGTCACCCCCTCCCATTTGTTTAATTATTTGTTTTATTAAAGGAGTGTAAAGAATGGCTTGCCTGGGAAGCTAGCTGAAATTGCAGAGTGTTTGCTGTGCATGTGAGAGGCAATGGCTTCAACATCCACATCCTCCAATTCTCTCTTAGCTTGGGGCAATTGTTCCAACACAGTCAAGATATTCCAATGTCAGTGTCCACTAGCGAGTGTATTGGAGACAGTGCTGTAGTTGTAGTGTCACTGGACTAGTAAGCCAAAGGCCCAAGCTAATGCTTTGGAGATACAATCTGCACTCAAATTCCACCACAGCAGCTAGTGAAATTTAAATGCAGTTAATTGAGACCTTCCATGGCTGATGGACACCATAAGGGCTGTATCATCAGTTCTGGAAATATTATGAGGTGCTGGTTAACTCAGTGTGTGGTTCGGAATGATATAAAAAGTGGGGATTTATTTCCCATTCCAGCTGATGCAGACTTGAACCTGCCTGCGTATCCTCCCCCTGGAAGGCAATGGCAAGCCACCACTGACACAAAACTTCTAAGAAAGCAGCTCAGGATGAAACATCAGTCCACCTTGACCTAAGGACTTGCCTTCAAACAGACCACATGTGGCATCTTCAAAAGAGTATAAATTTGATTTGATTTATTATTGTTACTGTATACAGTGAAAAGTATTGTTTCTTGCACACGGTACAGACAAAGCATACCATTCATAGAGAAGGAAAGGAGAGGGTGCAGAGTGTAGTGTTACAGTCATAGCTAGGGTGTAGAGAAAAATCAGCTTAATATATGGTAGGTCCTCTCAAAAGTCTGATGGCAGCAGGGAAGAAGCTGTTCTTGAGTTGGTCAGTACATGAACTCAGACTTTTGTATCTTGGTACAAACTTTTATAAAGAAGGATTTCTGGGTCACAGGGTGCTGGTTGGGGAGGGGGAAGTCATTACATTCTATAAATAAGTCTGGTGTTGAGTTAAAAATTTGGCTTCAGCGTGAATTAACGTGGTGGCCAAAGTGACGTTTGGAAACTAAGTATATTTTTTCAGACAGGAAATTGTAATCTGATTTGCTTTTGTGTAAAGTGGCTGAAAGCAGGTGTATATTCAGAGTATGATTACACACCGATATTCTCAGAATCTGAACCTATGATGTGTGGCTATGTGGACTTGGGTTATGTCCTTGCCAAAGGGAAAATGAGGCATAGCCTTGCTATTGTAGCTTCCTAACAAAAAAACAGAATCAAATTATTTTGTGAATTGAATGCTTGTCAGTTGGATACTGATGAAGAGTTGGATCTTCTATTAAGCTTCATGGATAAAATTTGCATGGGCAGCACGGTGGCACAGTGGTTAGCACTGCTGCCTCACAGCACCCAGGGATCTGGGTTCAATCCCCGGCTTGGATCACTGTCTGTGCGGAGTCTGCACGTTCTCCCCGTGTCTGCGTGGGTTTCCTCCGGGTGCTCCGGTTTCCTCCCACAGTCCAAAAGACGTGCTGGTTAGGTGCATTGGCCATGCTAAATTCTCCCTCAGTGTTGCCGAACAGGCACCGGAGTGTGGCGACTAGGGGATTTTCACAGTAACTTCATTGCGACGTTAATGTAAGCCTACTTGTGACACTAATAAATAAATTCGGAATTTGAAGATAGTGATAATGATCAGTCAGGAAATTGGTCCAGTCACAAGAAGCTTTAGTCCAGTGACATTCCTATTAGTCACAGATTCATTTAATTGTGCTATGTTAGATAATGATTGTCTCTTGACAGTGTGGGGAAAAGCTTGGTTAAAATGTTACTCAGATTCACTCAGCAGTAAGGATCGAAGTGACGTCAGGGAGTATGAGAGTTCTACTTATTTTAGGTTCAGGGCTGACAACACAACAAGGTCATTGAAAAAGATTGGTGATCCCATGCAAGTTGGCTGAATAAGCTATTTTATTAGAACAGATTTAGTCTCCAGTGAGATAGCCTTGCTTGAAAAGGCACAAATTAAATTGGACACGGAACAGGATAAATCAATTGTTTTTAGAAAGTCAGTAGATCTGCATCCCCTTAACAAAGCCTGGCATTTCTAATCAGTATGAAAGCTGTGTAATGGCATCAGGTGATAAGAATTTGAGGGGGAAAAAAGTAAATTGCCTTTTTTCCTTTTTCTCACCCTTCTTGTGACAGATTAAAAACCCTACTAAAGGACACAGACGTGTTTGATGATGAGTATACATAGCTCATTGAAGAGATTAGTGAACATATTAGAAGAATAAGAGGGAATCTCATAGAAACATACAAAATCCTGATGGGACTGGACAAGCGTGATGCAGGAAGAATGTTCCCAATGTTAGGAAAGCCCAGAACTAGGGGGGTCACAGTCTAAGAATAAGGGGTAAGCCATTCAGGACTGAGATGAGGAAGAACTTCTTCACTCAGAGAATTGAGAACCTGTGGAATTCTCTACTATAGAAAGCTGTTGGGGCCGGTTCATTAGATATGCTCAAGAGGGAGCTGGACGTGGCTCTTGTGGCTAAAGGGTTCAAGGGGTACGGAAGGAAAGCGGGAGTGAGATACTGAAAGTACATGATCAGCCATGGTCATATTGAATGGTGGTGCAGGTTTGAAGGGCCAAATAGCCCACTCCAGCACCTATTTTCTATGTTTCTATATAAAAAGTATTGGCGGATGCTTGCACACCTCATTGTAAGTTTTCAATTGGCATAAGATTTTAAATTGATTGCTGCTACTTCATTATAAGTGCGGGACAAAGATGGAAACGTTTTAATTTTACATTTGTAAGCCAATATATCAGAGCATATTAATTACTTTTATATTAATGTATGTGGACTGGTTGTGGTGTGGCCTGTGTGTACAGCATTCCAAGTGGTGGAAAATGGAACAGCGAGATGAAAGAAAACCCGAGACCAAAGAGAAATGTGCAGTGTGGACATAGAGAAAAGCATGATGGTTAATTTAGCCAAGATAAAACCTTGCTAGAATGAGCAAGTTCTGCAAGCTGAAGTGCTTGCATCAGAAAAGATGCAGACTACCCTTTCTTAAGACTCATAACCATGACCCCTCTCAGATTTGGAGATTGTTAAGTGTTAGAAATAACAATGTGAAGTCTAGCTGACGTTGTTACTTCAGGTGTAGCCTTGAAATTCTTGCAAAAGACAGTTGGAGAAGGAACTTTGGACACCTGACTAGAATGGGGAAGGGCAGTGAGATAATTACAGACTAACTGAATGCATTAGAAATATCTTATGTGGCATAACGCCAGAGTCAACAACAATATAAAGGCATTAGTGATTAGGGTGACCTGGTCACTCAGAAGTCATGGATAGAGGGCTTGAAGGTGGATTGGCAACTTTTATTTAAATACTTTTCCAATTCAATCAAATCAAATCCAATTCAGAGTCCCAACAAGTTGAGACATTTCAGATCCAGGCTGACAAGACAGGGCGAGCGACCAAACCACCCTGTCCTGGGCCTGATCTACATGAGCCAAGCTGATTGGAGAAGGGGGAGGTTCCTCCTCCAACACTTGAGCTCATCTGCATCTTAGCCAAAAGGCCGAGATGCCGCTTTTAAAAATTGCTTCATATGAAACATATGAAGCTTCAATGTAACCCAATGACCTCAACCAAGTGCAGCATCCTCTCCATACTACACTTGATCTTAGCCAAAAGGGTGGATTGACAACTGAGATGAACTCTCACAGGGAAATTAAGCAAACAGTATTGTGAGCATGTACTGTTGCTTAGTGATTTAATACAATCATACCACATTTAATACACTAAGGCTGGAATTTGGCAACCACGTTGAGAGTCCTAAATGATTTATAGACATGGCAACCAGATTCAATCTTTCTGCAGTAAGACAGGATAAGGACAAAAGAATGGTTATGAATAAAGATATGGAGAAATAGGGACCAGACTGGGAGCACTAGCTAAATTTATGGCTGACAATGGAGGGAGTTTGCTAATGACGAGTTTAAAGTCGTGTGACAATACAAACACGTTTGTCCTGAGCACAGCAGCTGAAAGTCCATTTAGCAATAGACTCTGTGAAAGGGGTCACATGATGATTGATGAGCTGCTCCATAAGATATTCGCCGATTATCTAAACTACAGGTCAGCAACTGCACTGGGATGGGCAGTCCATGCAAATAATTTGCTTCATGTGGCTGGGGGCTATAGTCCACATCAATTGGTCTCCGGGAGAAATCTGGAAATACGTTCTGAGCTGTGTGTTAGGTTCCTGGCCCGAGAAGGGACTACAATTAGTTCAATTTGTTTCGGCACACTTGAATGCTTTACATGCAGGATGAAGGGCATTCATTCACCAAGGCGGGAAGTGTAGAGAAGATTTGAAGAGATCTGAGGCATCGCAAAAAACTTGAACTGTTACGAGAGCTCAGACTGAATAGAATAAATCAGAATGCTGGCAAAGGTATGGGATTATAAAATTCTCACTAATTTTACTGAAAAATGGTTTAAAATCCTAAGGATATGGATAGCACACTGATAGTTAATGAACAGGTGAATAACATATCAATGATAAGCAAAACTTACAGATTTCTTTCAACTCAACTGCATCCTCATTATATAAAACCTCACACGCTGAATCCTCCCAGTCCAGATTGTGCTTTACCTTTTAAACTACGGGATAACTGATCTCTTTCATCCAGCTCCTTGTCTTACTTTAAACCATGAAATCAAAATTTACATATCCCGTTGTTTGGATGATATCCACAAGGCTGAATCATCCACAATCTTCAGCCGTATCCTTCAATCTCTTTACTTCAAGCCACAGAACCGACAGGCACTTCTCCTGCTCTCTGCTTTACCTCAACTAGGAGACTAAAAGGTTACAGGGTCCCTGAATAATACTCAAAATACCATAGTTCCTGTTCATACCTGGGGCATTGGTCAGACACCCAGGACAAAAAATGTAACTTCTGACATGTTGACTCACACCTGGCTGTACGGTGCAGACAAAGGAGAGGTACACCTCTCTTACAGCCCACTGTCCATGTGTTCAAAACTTGTGGTGATCAAGGATTGGTTACTCCCTACATGGTCAACACTGTGTGGTCAAAGTATGACGTCAACCCTCATGGACAGATTCCCTATGAATTGATTCTCTTTTTGACTGTTACAAGACCCCAAACATTCCATGAGGGCAATTTTCCCATCCCGCTGCGCTGCTTTTGTAGCACAGTGGGCTGGGAGACTCCAGCGGATCCATTTCATGGGCTCCCCGCTGGACGCCACGGCATCCGCGATTCTCCGGAGGCCAGACTTTCGGTGCCATCAGCTCCGTGCTGATTTCTGGTGTGGAGCTGAATAAGTTATGCAAATGTTTATTTGCATTCAATTTCAATCTCATTAGTGGGCCCAGGACTGACGTCTCCAGGTTCGCCAGCCTCTTCCCCACCCCCCTCCCCCCCCCCCTCCCCCACTCCGCCAGGAGTGGTTCACTCCAGCAGGTCCAGCACTCCTTGCAGGGAGCTGGCGGCACGACCCTGCTGGAGTGAAGGGGGGGCCAGTGAGGTCCCCCAGGGGGTTGGGAGCCAGGGGGTTGGAGGGTGCCCCTGGGCATTGCCACCTTGGCAGTGCCAACCTGGGCCCCCTGACATGCCCAAGGGGCAAAGTGCCAATGCTCAGGGGGCACATTGGCACTGCCCATTGGGCAGTGCCAAGGGAGCAGGGCCTAATGGGGGGGTGGGGCCTGATGGTGGTCGTGGCCTCTGGGGGCGATTGGTGGGGGTGGGGAGTCCCGCTGCCACTCTGCATTTGGGCTGAGTGACAGAGGAAGAGAGGCCATGATTGGAGCTGGCCATCGGGGTGTGGGGGGCCGGGTTAGCCTGCTGGGAGAGGTTGGGGCTGCCGGGGTGGGGGGCTGGGGGTGGGGGGGGGGAAGGGGGGGGGTGCGTCAGGACTGGCGTGTGGAGAATAAAGGAGAATGGCCTACTCCTACTTCTAGTTTCTATGTTACACCATCAAATTTAAAAACTACCCTATTTTCATGCGTGAATTTATCTTTGGATTTACAATCAAAATATACTCGTGTTGCAAATCTGCCAGCAATTGCAACTCCAGCCATATGACTTAAAACATTTAATCCATTTATCACACTGTGGTGAACCATCGTTGGTTCACCACTGGGGTTGTTATTGTGTTACTGTTGGGCTAGGGTGTTGTTGTTATGGGGGTTGTTCTATGTTGTTGGGTTAGGGTGTTTACCTGTTATAAGTGTTACCATGGCACACTCCAGTGGGGTCCCGCCTCCGGTGGCAGGGTATAAGACCCCCTGCTCCGGCAGGACCCCTTCAGTCTGAACGGGTGAATTTGTGTTAGTAGTTTCATTGTTAATGTATTAAAGCCTTCAGTTCTAAAGCCTTGTTTCCGGGTGCTCATTGAGGTGCATCAATTTAATACATTAACTGAGAATATGGAACAGATCCTAAAACCGGATCGTCTGACACTGGACCCACGTGCGGTCGGTGCAGCTAACACGTTCGAACATTGGTGGAAGTGCTTCGAGGACTACCTGGCAGCCTCGGTAGCTATCACTACAGACAGTGATAGACTCCAGGTCCTCCACGCAAGGGTAAGCGACACGATTTACCTAGCCATTCGTGCAGCTTCCACTTACCAGGGTGCCGTCGAGCTCCTAAAGAATAGGTACATTACGCCACCCAACGAGATTCACGCTCGTTATCTCCTCGCTACACGACGTCGGCAGTCGGGCGAGACCATAGAAGACTACGCCAATGAACTCCTGCAGCTTGCCAGGGGTTGTGACTGTAAGGATGTCTCCGCCGAGCAGTACATGCAAGACCTCGCCCGAGACGCGTTCGTAGCAGGGGTAGGGTCCTCGTATATCAGACTTAAATTATTAGAAAAGGGGAAACTCAACTTGACCCAGGCAATGGGGATGGCCGTGAGGTTGGAGGCGGCGTCGAAGAGCTTGGCGCTGTACCCCGAGGACCACGTGCAGTCAACGTGGTTGGAGCAAGCTCTGCTCCCTCCTCGCCCCGCGAACCCGCGCTCCCAGATCGATTCGACGACGGCTGCAGCTCCAGGTGGCCAGCGATGCTATTTTTGCGGTGGGGCCAAGCATCCACGGCAACAGTGTCCGGCAAGAACGGCAATCTGCAGCCAGTGCGGTAAAAAAGGCCACTACGGCAAAGTCTGCAGGTCCAAACCTAAAAACGGCAGTGCAGCTTGTAACCCTCCAGAACGGAGACCATCTCTTTCGGCGCTGCAGTACCCACGAGGTCCGACCACGTGCGATCTCAGGACGGCGCCATCGTGGCAGACAGAGGAGGAGGAAGACCACCAGGAGTCGCTGCGCTTGGAGCCCTCGGCCACATGCGATTCATGGGGGCGGCCATCATGGTCCACGACGACTAGGAGCGACCAGCAGGGGTCCTCAGCATCCACATCGGCAGCATGCAGTGACGCCCAGGGGCCAACGGTGGTGTCGATCTCTCTGGATCAGACCAGGCATTTCAGACTGGAACATTCTATGATGGAGGTAAAGGTTAGTGGCAGAACTGTGAATTGTCTGTTTGACAGTGGGAGCACCGAAAGTTTCATACACCCTGAAACTGCTAAAAGGTGTGGACTCCGGGTTCTCCCTGCCAAACAGACAATTTCCATGGCATCACAGTCCCGGTCTGTACCGATCCAAGGACGATGTATGGTAACTCTTGAGGTGCAGGGCACAGTTTACGAGCAATACAGGCTCCTTGTGCTACCTCACCTTTGCGCGCCAATTCTCCTCGGACTAAACTTTATGGTCCACATGAAGAGTGTGATCCTACAGTACGGTGGGCCACTCCCTTCACTGGCAGTAGGGAACCAGCCGCAGCCTCCAAATTGCCCAAAGCGCCCCGCGTGCAATCTATCCACCCTGAAGATCACGACACCATCCCTTTTTAAAAATCTGGTACCTGGCTGCAAGCCCATCGCTACTAAAAGTAGGCGTTACAGCGCTGAGGACCGGATCTTTATTAGATCTGAGGTTCAGCGGCTCCTCAAGGAAGGGATCATACAGGCCAGTGCTAGTCCGTGGAGAGCGCAGGTCGTGGTAGTCAAAAGCGGGAACAAACCTCGGATGGTCATCGACTATAGTCAGACCATTAATAGATACACGCAGCTGGATGCGTATCCTCTCCCGCGCATTTCTGATATGGTCAATCAGATTGCGCAGTACCGAGTGTTTTCTACCATAGACCTTAAGTCCGCCTACCATCAACTCCCCATCCGCCCAGAGGACTGACAATATACGGCTTTTGAGGCGGATGGTCGTCTATACCAATTCCTCAGGGTTCCATTTGGTGTCACCAATGGGGTCTCGGTCTTCCAGCGTGCTATGGACCGAATGGTGGACCAGAACGGGTTGCGGGCTACCTTCCCGTACCTGGATAACGTCACCATCTGCGGCCATGACCAGCAGGACCACGACACGAATCTCCAACACTTTCTACGCACTGCATCTCGCCTGAATCTGACCTATAACAGGGAGAAGTGCGTATTCCGTACGCGTAGGTTAGCCATCCTCGGATACGTGGTGGAAAACGGGGTCATTGGCCCTGATCCCGACCGTATGCGCCCACTCACTGAACTTCCCTTGCCCGCTAGCACGAAAGCACTGAGGAGATGCCTCGGGTTCTTTTCGTATTATGCACAGTGGGTCCCCAACTACGCGGACAAAGCTCGTCCGCTCATTAAGTCCACGACCTTCCCACTTACGCCGGAGGCCCAATTGGCCTTCAAGGTTTTGAAAAGCGACATCTCGAAAGCCACGATGCACGCGGTGGATGAATCCATCCCTTTCCAGGTGGAGAGTGATGCATCGGACTTCGCCCTAGCCGCCACACTAAACCAGGCAGGCAGGCCCGTCGCGTTTTTTTCCCGCACCCTTCAAGGCCCAGAGATTCGGCACTCAGCGGTGGAAAAGGAGGCTCAAGCCATTGTGGAGGCAGTCAGACACTGGCGCCATTACCTGGCAGGTAAGCGGTTCACCCTGATCACGGATCAACGATCCGTGGCGTTTATGTTCAGTAACACGCAGAGGGGCAAGATCAAGAACGATAAGATCTTGCGGTGGAGAATTGAGCTCTCCACCTATAATTACGATATTATGTATCGTCCAGGGAAGCTCAATGAGCCCTCGGATGCCCTCTCGCGCGGAACATGCGCCATCATGCAGGAGGACCGCTTGAAGGCTCTCCACAATGATCTGTGTCATCCTGGAGTCACCAGACTCTACCACTTTATAAAAGCCCGCAACCTACCCTACTCGGTGGAGGAGGTCAGGTCAGTTACTAGAAGTTGTCGGATTTGCGCAGAATGCAAACCACACTTTTATCGACCAGACCGGGCACATTTGGTCAAGGCCACTTGCCCTTTTGAGAGGCTGAGTGTAGATTTTAAGGGCCCCCTTCCCTCAACGGATCGGAATGTCTATTTTCTTAACATAATAGACGAATTTTCCCGGTTTCCGTTTGTTTTCCCCTGTGCGGACACGTCGACTGCCACCGTCATCAAGGCATTCAGTGAGCTTTTTACCCTGTTCGGGTACCCCTGCTATATTCATAGCGACAGGGGCTCGTCGTTCATGAGCAATGACTTGAGGCAATTCCTGCTCTCATTCGGGATTGCCTCTAGTAGAACCACGAGCTACAACCCTAGGGGTAACGGACAGGTGGAAAGGGAGAATGCTACAGTCTGGAAGGCTGTCCTACTGGCACTGAAATCCAAGGGCCTTCCAGTCTCCCGGTGGCAGGAGGTCCTTCCAACTGCGCTCCATTCTATCCGCTCCCTCCTGTGTACGGCAACCAATGCTACTCCCCACGAGAGGATGTTCTCATTCCCTCGGAAGTCGTCCTCGGGGACCTCATTGCCAGCCTGGTTGACGTACCCAGGACCCGTCCTTCTGCGGCGCCATGTGAGGGCTCGCAAGTCCGACCCCTTGGTCGAACCGGTCCAACTCCTCCACGCCAACCCTCAGTATGCCTATGTGGCATATCCTGACGGGCGAGAGGACACTGTCTCCATTAGAGACCTGGCGCCCGCAGGGGACGTAGCAACTCCTGTCGCTCCTATTCCCCCAGTCACAGATCCACTACTCCTCATTACTTCCCCAGACGTGGCGCGGTCAGCACCGGGACCAGTGCATAACACTTCTACTCCCATGTACAGCTTGCCTGAGACTCGGAGATCGGCGCCACCATCATCACCACCACCACCACCACCAAACGTTCCAGGATCCCCTACACCATCGCCTCATCAGGGCCGGCCGGCCCGGGAGTCTTTGAGGGGACAGCCAGATGTTGCTTTGAGAGAGCCACCGCAAGCACCTGCTCCGGTTTCGCAACCGGTGTTGAGAAG
The DNA here is from genome assembly GCF_964213995.1 of Mustelus asterias. Lineage (NCBI taxonomy): Eukaryota > Metazoa > Chordata > Chondrichthyes > Carcharhiniformes > Triakidae > Mustelus > Mustelus asterias. The sequence goes on from NC_135811.1 coordinate 47,777,904, forward strand.
ATCGCAGCGTCGGTGTGGTCCTCCAGACCGTCTGGACTTGTGAATCCTGTTATTTTTTTTGTCATTGTCTGTTTTCATCCACCCCGCCACCTTTGGTTCCTAAAGGAGGGGTGAATGTGGTGAACCATCGTTGGTTCACCACTGGGGTTGTTATTGTGTTACTGTTGGGCTAGGGTGTTGTTGTTATGGGGGTTGTTCTATGTTGTTGGGTTAGGGTGTTTACCTATTATAAGTGTTACCATGGCACACTCCAGTGGGGTCCCGCCTCCGGTGGCAGGGTATAAGACCCCCTGCTCCGGCAGGACCCCTTCAGTCTGAACGGGTGAATTTGTGTTAGTAGTTTCATTGTTAATGTATTAAAGCCTTCAGTTCTAAAGCCTTGTTTCCGGGTGCTCATTGAGGTGCATCACACACTTTCTTTTTAATCTGTGCCCATAACTCTCATCATTTTCCACTATCGCAAAATCACAATTTCAGAAAAGAAACACATTAAAACTTGCATCACACAAGTGCCATCCGCACAAATGCCATATACAAGAAGAGAAAATGGCACATAGAATCCCTACAGTGCAGAAAGAGGCCGTTCGGCCCATCAAGTCCACACTGAATCTCCGAAAAAGCATGACACCCAGGCCCACACCTCGCCCCATCCCCGTAACTCCACACATTTACCCCACTGATCCCCCTAACGCGCGCATCTGTGGACACTAAGGGGTAATTTACCATGGCCAATCCACCAAACCTGTGCATCTGTGGACACTAAGGGGCAATTTAGCATGGCTGATCCATCTAACCTGCACATCTTGGGACTGTGGGAGGAAACTGGAGCACCCAGAGGAAACGCACGCTGACACGGGGAGAAGATGCAAACAACACACAGTCACCCAAGGCTGGAATTGAACCCAGGTCTTTGCTACTGTGCCACTGTGCCGCCCACCTGCTTTCTTTTAGAACAGAAACATACTACATCGGTCTTGTCTTCTGTTTTCAGGTTTGAAATGTCTGAAACAAGACAAAAAGTTAATTCTCACAAATAATCTTTCGCACCCTTAGCCCAAAACATGAAATAAACTCTGGGCATTTCACACAAAAGAAAATGCAATCACATGGTATAAAAACTCTTAAAGCAGTCTTAACAACCACAGGCAGGCTCTTAATAAGACGCAACACTCAATTCTCTAATGAGTTTTAATTTTAATGCAACTGACCTTATCTTAATTCATGGTGTTATCTATATTTTCCATTCTGCACTGATTCAAAATCTTAAACTCATTCTGACCCAAACATAGCACCTCCTGCAAAATTCTCTTCATACCATCTGGGAGATATACGACAACAGAGTAAAATCCCAACACAAATTCCACATCCCTTTCAACCATACTCAGGACTCTCACATTTAACTTTTCATTCAGTTTCCACAGGTCCACATTTTAATTTAATTAAATATTAAATTGACAAAGGCCCTCAATTATCACACTCACACCTTCATATTGCTATACACCCAAGAAATGTTAACTCCTATAATGAATTATAAACTCAAAGTGCCAAATGCACCCCTATAGGTGGATGGAGGATAGGTGAGGGAGGATAGGCAGGTGTTAGAGAAGGGGAGCGCTCAGACCGAAGGTTTGAGATCATAGAATCATCGAATCATAGAATCATAGAATCCCTACAGTACAGAAAGAGGCCATTCGGCCCATCGAGTCTGCACCGACCACAATCCCACCCAGGACCTACCCCCATATCCCTACATATTTTACCCACTAGTCCCTCTAACCTACGCATCTCAGGACACTAAAGGGCATCTCTTTAGCATAGCCAATCAACCTAACCCACACATCTTTGGACTGTGGGAGGAAACCGGAGCACCCGGAGAAAACCCACACAGACACGAGGAGAATGTGCAAACTCCACACAGACAGTGACCCAAGCCAGGAATCGAACTCAGGTCTCTGGAGCTGTGAAGCAGCAGTGCTAACCACTGCTACCGTGCCACCCGGTATGCGGGCGAGATGCGAGATGTGTCTATTTTAACACAAGGAGTATTATGAACAAAGTGGATGAGCTTAGAGCGTGGATCACTACTTGGAAATATGATGTGGTGGCCATTACAGAGACTTGGATGACTCAGGGACAAGACTGGTTACTTCAAGTGCTGGGTTTCAGATGTTTCAGAAGGGACAGGGAGGGAGGCAAAAGAGGTGGGGGAGTGGCACTGTTGATCAGAGATAGTGTCACGGCTGCAGAAAAGATGGGCACGATGGAGGGATTATCTACAGAGTCTCTGTGGGTGGAGGTTAGGAACAGGAAGGGGTCAATAACTTTACTGGGTGTTTTCTATAGGCTGCCCAATAGTAACAGGGATGTTGAGGAGCAGATAGGGAAACAGATCCTGGAAAGGTATAATAATAACAGAGTTGTCGTGATGGGAGATTTTAATTTCCCAAATATTGATTGGAATCTCCCTAGAGTAAGGGGTGTAGATGCAGAGGAGTTTGTTAGGTGTGTTCAGGAGGGTTTCTTGACACAGTATGTAGATAAGCCTACAAGAGGAGAGGCTGTACTTGATTTGGTATTGGGAAATGAACCTGGTCAGGTGTCAGATCTCTCTGTGGGAGAGCATTTTGGAGATAGTGATCATAATTCTATCTCCTTTACAATAGCATTGGAGAGAGATAGGATCAGACAAGTTAGAAAAGTGTTTAACTGGAGTAAGGGGAATTATGAGGCTATCAGGCAGGAAATTGGAGGCTTAAATTGGAAAGAGGTTTTCTCAGGGAAATGTACGGAAGAAATGTGGCAAATTTTCAGGGAATATTTGTCTGGAGTTCTGCATAGCAACGTTCCAATGAGACAGGGAAGTTATGGTAGATTACAGGAACTGTGGTATACAAAGGCTGTAATGAATCTAGTCAAGAAGAAAAGAAAAGCTTACAAAGGGTTCAGGGAGCTAGGTAATGTTAGAGATCTAGAAGAGTATACAGCTAATAGGAAGGATCTTAAGAAGGAAATTAGAAGAGCCAGAAGGGGTCATGAGAAGGCCTTGGCAGGCAGGATTAAGGAAAACCCCAAGGCAATCTACAAGTATGTGAAGAGCAAGAGGATAAGACGCGAAAGAATAGGACCTATCAAGTGTGACGGTGGGAAAGTTTGTATGGAACCGGAAGAAATAGCAGAGGTACTTAATGAATACTTTACTTCAGTATTCACTATGGAAAAGGATCTTTGTGGTTGTAGTGCAGACTTGCAGCGGACTGAAAAGCTTAAGCATGTAGATATTAAGAAAGAGGATGTGTTGGAGCTTTTGAAAAGCATCAAGTTAGACAAGTCACCGGGACCGGATGAGATGTACCCCAGGTTACTGTGGGACGCGAGGGAGGAGATTGCTGAGCCTCTGGCGATGATCTTTGCATCATCAATGGAGACGGGAGAGGTTCCGGAGGATTGGAGGATTATGGATGTTGTTCCTTTATTCAAGAAAGGGAGTAGAGATAGCCCTGGAAATTATAGACCAGTGAGTCTAACCTCAGTGGTTGGTAAGTTGATGGAGAAGATCCTGAGAGGCAGGATTTATGAACATTTGGAGAGGTATAATATGATTAAGAATAGTCAGCATGGCTTTGTCAAAGGCAGATCATGCCTTACAAGCCTGGTTGAATTTTTTGAGGATGTGACTAAACACATTGATGAAGGAAGAGCAGTAGATGCAGTATATATGGACTCCAGCAAGGCATTTGATAAGGTGCCCCATGCAAGGCTTATTGAGAAAGTGAGGGGGCATGGGATCCAAGGGGACATTGCTTTGTGGATCCAGAACTGGCTTGCCACAGAAGGCAAAGAGTGGTTATAAATGGGTCATATTCTGAATGGAGGTCAGTCACCAGTGGAGTGCCCCAGGGATCTGTTCTGGGACCCTTACTCTTTGTGATTTTTATAAATGACCTGGATGAGGAAGTGGAGGGATGGGTTGGTAAGTTTGCTGATGACACAAAGGTTGGAGGTGTTGTGAATAGTGTGGAGGGATGTCAGAAGTTGCAGCGAGACATTGATAGGATGCAAGACTGGGCGGAGAAGCGGCAGATGGGGTTTAACCCAGATAAGTGTGAGGTGGTTTATTTTGGCAGGTCAAATAGGATGGCGGAATATAATATTAATGGTAGGACTCTTGGCAGAGTGGAAGATCAGAAGGATTTGGGGTCCGAGTTCATAGGACGCTCAAAGCAGCTGTGCAGGTTGAGGCTGTGGTTAAGAAGGCGTATGGTGTACTGGCCTTCATCAATCGAGGAATTGAGTTTAGGAGTCATGAAATAATGTTGTAGCTATATAGGACCCTGGTCAGACCCCACTTGGAGTACTGTGCTCAGTTCTGGTCGCCTCATTACAGGAAGGATGTGGAAGCCATAGAAAGGGTGCAGAGGAGATTTACAAGGATGTTGCCTGGGTTGGGGGGCATGCCTTACGAGGATAGGTTGAGTGAACTCTGCCTTTTCTCCTTGGAGAGACGAAGGATGAGGGGTGACCTGATAGAGATGTATAAGATGTTGAGAGGTATTGATCGAGTGGACAGTCAGAGGCTTTTTCCTAGGGCTGAAATGGTTGCCACAAGAGGACACAGGTTTAAGGACACAGGTTTAAGGTGCTGGGGAGTAGGTACAGAGGAGATGTCAGGGGTAAGTTTTTCACTCAGAGGGTGGTGGGTGGGTGGAATGGGCTGCCAGCAACGGTGGTGGAAGCAGATTCGATAGGGTCTTTTAAGAGACTTTTAGATAAGTACATGGAAGTTAGTAAGATAGAGGGTTATAGGTAAGCCTAGTAATCGCTAAGGTAGGGACATGTTCGGCACAACTTTGTGGGCTGAAGGGCCTGTATTGTGCTGTAGTTTTTCTATGTTTCTATATATCACCATTCCTTCACTGCGGCTGGGTCAAAAGCTGAAACTCACTCCCTAACAGCACTGTGAGTGTACCTACACAGCAGGGACTGCAGCGGTTCAAGTAGGCAGCTCACCACTACCTCTTCAAGAGCAATTAGAGATGGGCAATAAATGATGGCCACATTCCATGATGCGGAAAAGATCCTCGAGATGGGACTTAAGGCTAAAGCAAGATTAATGGCTTAGGATTTCAAAGAGAGACTTGAAGATCAAGATGTCAGAATGGACTTCCACACAGTGGGAAAAGTGATCCTGAACATTTTCTTAGCTCTGTTGGCCACATATTTGTAGAAATGTAGGTCATTCGATGAAAGCTGCATTTTTGCAAGGGTATAAAGGCTTAACCATTCAGCAGAATACAATCGGAGTAACCTTTGAATCGACAATCGGAGGTGGAAAATGTTACTTGTATCCCAATAAACCGTGCTAGTCACAAAAAGATGATCTTCCCTCTAAAGAAACAGAACAATCAAGAAGCTTGATTGGGCAGTTGAATTGGTTCTGTAGGCAGGCAAGATCAGATGCCAGTTTTGATATATTGGGACTAAGTACTATGAAGAAACTTTAAAATTGAGGATGTTTTAAGGGCAAATGAAATATTTAAAAAATTAAATCTGAGGAAATGCAGACTCAAGTTTCCAGCTTTGGGGGACCTGTGGACAAGAAATTAATTCTTTTTTGGTGATGCTTCTCATGTCAATCTTCTGGATGGGTATTTGAATATAGCTGGTTTTATAATCTTCTCAGTGCGGAAGTGTTGTCCCTTGGGCTGGGAAGCTAAGGAAATAAAAATGGTAAAGTACTTCAGCTGCAGAAACACTGGCTCTTGTAAACACAATAGATATGAGGCTCTACTTATCAAATATTTCAGGGGAAATTTTATATAAAGGGTGCTCCAAGAATAGTTTACCCATTGAATGCTGTATAAATATACCCGTGGGATAACGTACGTTTGGTGAAAGGTGTGACTGAAAAAGGGTTAAGGATTGACCTTGCTGGTGTAAAATGGATGTTAGAGAGTAAAGGAATCTCCAAGATCCAGCGGGTTGATGCAAGACTTCAATTTTTGGATTGCTTTACAAAAAGGAATGCTTGCACAAAGAGACTGTTGGAGTTCTTAAAAGAGGGACATCTCGTAGCACGGTTTGTTCAGAATATGGAAAATCACTCTTTCCATTTTACCTTTGATTTTGAAACAACGTTTGTTACAAAGTTTTGATTTAAAGAAGAGAGGACCTATAAATTGTTCCTTTACTTTGTTATTAAGGGTAAAGATACACAGGTCAAGGACATTGATTAAATTTGTTGAGGACATACGTAAGGTTGCATTCTGTAAATGAGTCTAGTATTGAGTAGAAATTGGCATCTGGTTTCCTACTTGACAATCTGGCTTCAGGACGAATGAACACATTGCACTGCACACGCCAAACATTACCGCCAAATAATCATATAAGATGTGCATCGCTGTATATATATGAAAAGGACTTCTGTTAATATAAAACTTAACATAAACCCACACCCTCTTGTGTTGATCCAATTTATTACAAACTGTTATGACTTGTTACATACTTTGATGTTTTTGTCAGGCAACGTTAACTGTAGGGTGCATTTTTCCAGCCAGTGGGATTGTTAGCACTGGCAGGGAATGAACAAGTCAAGACTGGGAAACCTGGCAGAGATCCGTATCTGTGATCTTTCCCTCAGTTGTGCAAAGCTTAATTTTCCAGCCAACCTTCTGTATAGGAGCTTTATTTTCTGCAAGTCGCTGGAAATGATATTTAAGATGAATGATTGTGCAGTTCCCTGCTTCCCTCACATATTTTGTGCTCAGCTCATCCATATAAAGCAATAAACGCCAGGCATATGTTAGGGTTTAATGAAGTTTGGAGTTAAACCTTGAATTGCTTGATTCTTCATAAACGGATTTTCTGCTTGTTTTTTGTTTGCAGGCTTTTCAGTGTTATATTCCACAATTAAGTCATAGAAATGCCTGTGGATATTTGTCTTACATGTGTTCGGAAAGTAAAAGTGGTTCAGAGAAGAGATGAAAACCAGGTTTGCTTCCACAGAGGCAGACTATCCTTATTAGGCAGCTTTGTGTACACTCTAGAGTGCACCTTTCTGGAAATGTCTGTGGCTAGCCGCCATTGAAGGACCACATCACCAGGGCAGTAGTAGCAGTGGAGTTGTGCCACCTGCTGGAATCTATCCTGCAGATCATTTCCAAAATAGTCGAAATCCCCAGAGTGATGGCTTCAGGCCCCATACAATCACTTCAGGGGGCATCAGCAAAATCAGTCAATCAAGATTTCGCCAATGCTTCAGCCAGTTCACTGATGTATTGTTCCCAGGACAACCTTTGTCACTTTCCCCAGGAAATCCAATAGCAGAATGAAAGAGTACCAAAATATTTCAAATTGCAAGATTCCCTAAAGTAAGGTGTTATTATTGTCACCCATGTGTCTAATCTAGCCCCAGTAGATGATATGAATGTACAAACATACCGAATTACAGTTGGCCACTCGGCCCCCTCGGATCTGCTATGCTATTCAATAAAATCATGGCTGATGTTATCTGATTGTTATCTCTTGCCTACCCTTAATAACCATTCACCCTCCCTTGTTTATCAAGAATTTATCTACAAATATTCAAAGACTCTGCTTCCACTGTCCTTTGAGGAAAAGAGTTCCAAAGACTCTTGATCCTCTGAGAGAAAAAAATTCACTTCTTTTCTGTATTAAATGGGCGAGCCCTTATTTTTAAACAGTGACCCTTGTTTTATATTCTCCCACAAGAGGGAACATTCTCTCCGCATCCACCTTGTCAAGACCCCTCAGGATCTACAAAGATGCTCATTCACCACTTTGAGGAAAACACAACCAGTTTATTTACAGTTTTAAACTATACAGAGGCTTGTATAGCAACCTTGTTGCTGCAATCAGCTCCCGAGATTACTTTGTATACAGAAGCTAACACTTACTGGGGTGATCCCCCACTCTGCTCCCTGATTGGTTCCCTTTACTCTGCAGATTGATCCTTAAAGGGACACACCACATCCCTCACCTCTAAGTCCCTTCATATCCCTTTATACAAGTGTCAATACTCAACTTACACAGTCCCAGATAATTAAACATTTAGTACATGAATTTAGTCAATTATAAATCAAGTCTTTAAGGGGGTTTCTGAATCCTTGTGGATTGGCATCACTCCCCTGTCTGGGGCGATTCCATAGGATTGCTTCAGCTAAAACCACAATGACAGGTGCCTCTTCAGACACCAGCGTTTCAGTTATATCTGTTTCCATGGAGACGTCGGTTGTGCCTGCCACAGGATGACCAGGCACTTCAATGCTAAAACAGTTGGTAACATTTCCTGATGGCATCTCCCTTTTTCTCAAATGGTCTATGTGTCTTCGGCTTATTCTTCCTTCTACGTCCACTTGATAAGACAAGGGTCCAGTTTTAGAGGCAACAATGTCAGGCACCCAACTTGACCCAATACCAAAATTCCTCATATACATGGCATCATGACATGACAAGAACTGATGTGAATCATGACTTGTCTTCTGACTGCCTTGACTGGCCTTTACGCTCACTGGCAAATTTGAAAGCATGAGGCTCAATCTCGTTCTGAGATGACGGTTCATTAACAGCTCTGCTGGCTGGCCTCCAGTTGTGGCATGTGGAGTAGTCTTGTAGCCAAGAAGGAACCATGAGATTCTGTTCTCCAGGGCTACTCCTGACAGCTTCTTTAGGCCAATCTTAAAAGTTTGGATGGCTCGCTCAACTAGTTTGTTGAATGCTGGCTGGTAAGGCACAGTTCTAATGTGCTTTATATTATTGAGTGTGGTGAAGTTTTGAAACTCAGCATGTGTGAATATGTTCCATTGTCAGACACCTATGACTTCAGGTATTCCATGATGGAAAAACATTGGCGTAATTTTTCAATGGCAACATGCAATATAGGAGAGTTCATCATCAAAAATATCACTCCACTTAGAGTGTGCATTACTAATGAGCAGATACATTGTGCCTATGAATCAACCAACATAATCAACATGGACTCAGATCCTTGGCCGGCAAGGCCATTCCCAAGGGTGCAGTGGGGCTACAGCAGGCAACCTTTGTTGCAATTGGCAACTAGTCACAGTGCTTGACTAGGCGCTCGATGTCAGCATCAATACCAGGCCACCATACACAAGTTCTGGCAAGCATTTTCATTTTAAGATGCCCAGATGAGCACTGTGTAATTCCATTAGATGTAGCTCTCTGTCAGGTAAGGGAGGACTACTCTTGCTCCCCAGGGTATGATGCCATCTTGGCAACTCAATTCACCCACATGGGTAACAAATGGTCTCATTTCTTCAGAAGCTGGTACATTGGCTCAACCTGTAAGTATCTTGAGTGTCACTTTGGACAGAAGTGGATCCTGACTGGTTCAGTACCAGATTTGCTTTGCTGAAACTGGCGACGCGTCCAAAAAATGCAATGCCATGACAATTTCCTATGGTACGGAAGCAACTGTAACACTTTCTTGTAAAGGCAGGTGGCTAAGTGCATCGGCATTCGGTATGTGCATTCCAGCTTGAATGTATATTCATGGGCAGACAGATTAAAGCCCAACATTGAATTTTTGCCAATGCAATTGGCAGAACAGACTTGTCTTCTTTAAAAAGACCCAAGAGTGGCTTGAGGTCAGAAACGATGGTAAAGTACCTCCATATAAGTACTGGTGGAATATTTTAATACCAAAAACTATTGATAATCCTTCTTTCTCAATTTGTGAGGAACCATTTTCAGCCTCTATGATGGTTCTATTGGCCTTTCAGATCCATTGCATGGGGCAACACTGCACCAACGGCATATGGAAAGTCAACACCAGTTGACTTGATCAATTGGGCCAGTGGGCTGACAAATGGCAGATGGAGTTTAATTTAGGTAAATGCGAGGTGATACATTTTGTTCGATCGAACCAGGGCAGGACTTACTCAGTTAATGGTAGGGCGTTGGGGAGAATTATAGAACAAAGAAATCTAGGACTACATGTTCATAGCTCCTTAAAAGTGGAGTCACAGGTGGACAGAGTGGTGAAGAAGGCATTCGGCATGCCTGGTTTCATTGGTCAGAACATTGAATACAGGAGTTGGGACGTCTTGTTGAAGTTGTACAAGATATTGGTAAGGCCACACTTGGCATACTGTGTACAGTTCTGGTCACCCTATTATAGAAAGGATATTACTAAACTAGAAAGATTGCAGAAAAGATTTACTAGGATGCTACCGGGACTTGATGGTTTGAGTTATAAGGAGAGGCTGGATAGACTGGGACTTTTTTCTCTGGAGCGTAGGAGGCTGAGGGGTGAGCTTATAGAGGTCTATAAAATTATGAGGGGCATTGATCAGTCAATATCTTTTCCCAAAGGTAGGGGAGTCTAAAATTAGAGGGCATAAGTTTAAGGTGAGAGGGGAGAGATACAAAAGGATCCAGCTTAGGGGTTTAAAAAAAGGGACGGCACAGACAAGTTGGGCCGAATGGCCTGTTTCCGTGCTGTAAACTTCTATGGCTCTATGACCAGTTCCTTAGATGGGTCAAAATGTAACAATAAGTTTGAAGAATGCAGCAGTTGTTTCATTCTGTTGAAAGCTTCTTTCTGCAAGTCTTCCAACACGAATGCTGGTGTTTCTTTCGCAGAATATGCAACGGGGTCAATAACGTTGAAAAGTTTGTTACAAAAACACCCATAGTAAATTATCATTCCCAAAAATGACTTGAGCTCAGATGTGTTTTGGGGGGCCGGTGCCTCTTTTATGGCCTTGTCCTTGTCTTCCATGGGGTGTAAGCCTTGTGTATCTACACAATAACAGGTAGGTTACGTAGTGGCTTGAAAAGTACATCTCTCCTTCTTGAGTAAACTCCAGTCTCTTGAAATCTCTTCAGCACCTCCTCTAACTTGCTACATGGTCAATCTGTCAATCCAGTTATGAGAACATCATCAAGGTATACCACAACCTGTGGCAGCCCCTGCAGCAGGTTCTCCATTGTCCCCTGGAAAATTGCACATGCTGAAGACACACCAAGAGACAGGCACATGAATTGGAACAACCCTTTGTGTGTGTTTATTGTGACATAACCTTTTGAAGCATCATCTAATTAGACCCCCTGATTTTGAAGCCCCCCCTTCGATGTCCCCCCCGACAATGTCTGACTCACTGCCTGAATCCGAACCACGACCCCTCACAACCCATCCACTAACTTTAGACATTTACCTTCTCCTTGTCCTGTTGTATTCAATCACCCACTTTACAGTAGCTAATGCCATAATAAAAGGGCTTGTCCTCCTTAGCTCTGCCTCTTTTACACTTTGACACTGGAGGCAAGGACCCACTGCTCTGCCTGAATCTCACCCGGCCTGAAAAAGGAAGATCGGATGAGACAGGCACTTAAGAGTTTTGGTGCAGATAAGTCAGTATGGAGTGACAATCTGATGCTGATTGCCACTCCGAGGAAATTATGGCCCTATATTTAAAAAAAACACTTTCATGGATAAAAGAAACAACTCAATACATTGAAATTCCTTCAACTAATCTCTTATGAAAATAAGCATTTCTATTACATAACCACTCGGAGCTGTCAGTCAAACCACTCAGTTAACAGGCACCCCATTGTGACAATGTTAGGTTGTAAACTCAGTTATGTGGCACAAATCTATAAAGATAACCCTCAGACTTATGTCAGCAGAGTGAAATAGCAGGCACTGATTTTTTCAAAACTCCACGTATTTCTTTTTTAATTTAAAACTCAGCAGAACTAAATCCCTTGACAGCTTTGACAGTTCCAATGAATTTGTTCTTTGACAGATTTTGCAGTTCTTTGGCAGCTTGACAATTCTCTGATAGTTTTGACAGTTCTTTGTCAACTTGACAATTCCATGAGTTGATGCATTTTTGCGCATAATTATTTGTGTTATATTTAACAATTCCAAAAGGCTCTTGACCTACCACAAAGGTTGCCTTACCCCTCCAAAAGGTGTCCTAGGACAATATCCAAACAGGTACCTTACCTCTCCAAAAGGGCACCCTAGCTATCCAAACAAATCCACAAGGTTCAGACCTGCTCCTACCAGGTCTATTCTTCACCTTTCAGGGATTAGACCCCTACCTCACCAAAATCGCAGGTGGAGACAGCTGCTGATTTATATGAGCAGCTGCCTCAATGAACCACCAATGCGTGATTACATCCAGCTCCCATCACTCCCTTGTGATAATGGCAGAGGGCAGGTTCAAGGGCAAGACTTCTGGACTCCGGTCTCCCCTAGCATTTCAGTGCAGACGGAGAGCCTCTCCATCTGAGCAAAAATTCAGGCCCAAGGTTCCACTTGCACTCTCAGGTGCACATAACATATCTCCTGGTTTGCGAGAGCACAAAATCTGCAGGCTAAGTCGAGGAATTGGATGTTCTACTCTGATATTCTCAACATACCCTTGGGATATGGAAGTGATAGCGCATAATTCTTATCAGTATTTCTACTATATACAAGAACAAACAGCTTGTGTTGATATTTGCCTGAACAATGATCACAGATATATTGCCAGGATTCTGATAGATAAAGATTGAAACTTGATGTGGGCCAAGTCATTAAAATGCCCGAAGATAATGTAGATTAAACATATTATTTAATATCACTGGTGATCACAATCTAAAATTAACAAACCTCGTGAGAGAGTAGAAGAATTGTGCCTCTCATGGAAAATCTTAAAGGTTAAAGGGCAAAAAGGAACGTGATTGTTCAAAACGCCAAGAAATATATCATCGTTCCTGCACTCTTGCTGGGTCAAAGTCCTGGAATTCCCTCCCTAACAGCACTGTGGATGCACATTCACATTAGGAACTGCAGCAGTTCAAAAGGGCAGCTCGCCTCCATCTTCTCAAAGGCAATTAGGGATGGGCAGTAATTGCTGGCCTCGCCAGCGATGCCAAAATCCTGTAAATTATTATTTTTTTAAAATACAAATTTATGGGACGGTTGAGGTGTCACATGTGAAAGTTAGTCATGATTGAAACTCATTTCATGCAATGGAGAACATTTATTATAATTCTTTTAGGAAATAGGAACATACCAATTAGGAGTAGGAGTAGGCCATTCGGCCCTTCAAGCCTGCTCCATCATTCAATAAGAATTGGCCAGCTGTATTTCAGAAGTAAAGAGGAATTTTGCAAGCCAATGTAATCCTGTGTCTGTCAGATAGACAAATGTATAAATGGCATTTTTTGTATGGTGCGAATTTATATGTCCAAGGTTACACTGATTACCTTCAATTTGCCTGGTAATTGGAGAAAATCACATTTAAAGAGAATTACTGAGCCAGTAATAATATAAGTTATTTGTGTGAAACTAATTGAGGTTGTTAATTGCTTGTTAATAGCTGTTGCAGAAACTTTATGAGATCTCCCACAGCTTTATGAATCACAGGACCTGTGCAAAAATCGTTCACACTAACAGTTGGCAGTTACTCAGCTCGGGCTGAATGATTTTACGAGGTATATTGGTTCTTATTTGTTCTTGGTGGTTATTTTGCTTCCACCATTTAGCAGGCATCGCCTTTTGCTGTTACTAGCTCGTCATTTATTTTTCCTTGATGTATTGTTGTTGATATTCTCCAGAGATTTAAATATCTCCTCCACCTCCTCTATTTGGTTTTCTGTTTGAATGTTAACCAGGCTCCAATCCAGCTGGAATATGTAGCTGGAAGAGAGCAGCAGAGAAAATTGGACTCCATGGGAGATGCAAACAATGAGCATTCGACATTAAACCACCAACGAGTGTTTCGTCGACATCAGAGCTGCCTTGATATGCGTTGGGAATGGTGCATGAGAAGAAGCTGCACTGACCCACAACTATCCTGCGCAGACTTGCCACCTACTTCACCATCCTCATTGCACCTCTTGTAGCAGTTAACCCCAGCATTGTCTTTAGGTTCTTTTTACTGTGGGCATTTTCTGAGTCCCTCAGTGATATCTGGTATAAGTCGACTTGTCAGGGAATTGTCTGATGCTTATTTTGCATTCATTCAGAAGAATAACCATTTTTACCAAATAGCGGGGTTTCACAAAGGGATAGATTTCACCCATGGATAACCACCAGCAGTAATCAGGGTGATTCTTTTCATATGCAAAAGATTTCCTCACCTCAACACCTAATGGTTATGAATGTCAGTATCAAATGCAGACACCAATGCTTAATCCCTGAGAAGGACACCTTCATTTTGCAATAGCCCTGTGTGCCTCTGCTTTTCAGTGGAAATGGAGGGTAGCTCCTGGAGATATTGGTTTTACTGCCATACTTTGGATTTATGCATTTTAAATTAAACCAAACTATCAATAAATTAAACAAAAGTGACAGGACTGGCAGCCCCTGGTGGGCACTGTGACTAAAACAAAACGTCAAAGGAAACTTAACTAATTAACCCAAAATATCATTCTCAGAGGTGATTATGCACCCCTACTTTGATTCATATGTGCACTTGAGAACTCTTGTACTGTTAAAGATGCACCATAGAAAGCATTCTTTCTGGTTGTATCACAGCTTGGTATGTGAAGTTGGTAAAAATACCTCTGAGGCTGGTATGAGTCAAAATACAGTAAGGCTTTATTCTCACAAGCTTGCGGGAGAACCTGACCCCTTGAAAGCGGAAGCCAAAGTTCTCCCTGAACACAAGAAGCGTGGACCTTTATACATCAGGGTTCCCAATACAAGTCATGAAGCAAAGTCCAGTTAACAGTCCTTGATCATAAATTATAGTTCCTTTAACAGCTTCTGATACACTCTGGTTTATGGTTAGAGACAATCTGGTGTTCTTGGGTCATAAAGCACAATTCTCCTGGTAGTTGTAGTCAAGATGCAACCTCTGGTCCCCCTGCTCTTCCCGAAGCCTTTCCTTTGAAGTGACTGTGTGCGATTGCAGCTGTCCCAGTGGGAGTCCTCCTTCAAACGGCCATTCTCGCACTCTACCATTTGGTAGCTGCTTCCTTTGTTTAAATCATACACAAGCCTACGGGAAAGCAAGACTTACAACCCAACATTTATATTTAACTGTCTGTTTTATCAGAATGATATAAACAAGCGAGGGAACCATGAACAAATGGCTTACACTACTACCAGGAGCAATATAAACAAAGGGGAGACTAGCCATAAGAAGAGTTATGTTTGTGATACATTCCAGGTACAAAGTTCAACCTTTTAGGTACAAAATACATTGAGTACAAAAAAAAACATTAACCCTTCCCCTTCTTCAGTATGGCTCCTGCTCTGCCCAGACCGCAAGAAATTACAAAGGGTCATGAATGTATTCCAGTCCATCATGCAAACCAGCCTCCCATCCATTGACACTGTCTACACTTCCCGCTGCCTCGCAAAAGCAGCCAGCATAATCAAGGATCCGATGCACCTCGGACACACTCTCTTCCACCTTCTTCTGTCAGGAAAAAGATACAAAAGTCTGAGGTCACGTACCAACCAACTCAAGAACAGCTTCTTCACTGCTGCCATCAGACTTTTGAATGGACCTACCTCGCAATAAGTTGATCTTTCTCTACACCCTAGTAATGACTGAAATATGACATTCTGCACTCTCTCGTTTCCTTCTCTATGAACAGTATGCTTTGTCTGTATAGCGTGCAAGAAACAATACTTTTCACTGTATACTAATACATGTGACAATAATAAATCAAATCAAATGAAATGTAGAAGGTGCTTTACGTTATGTCCATGAAGAAATGAGTCTGTTCCTGAATCCCTTGAAAATGGTCCATTGATGTAAACAGTTGTAACTTAGTTCAGAAATGCTTCTCTCAAACAAGAATTCCTGACGTTTTTGTTCTTGAGTTGTCTGAAGAGTGGTTGCTAACTGTCATCTCTCTATACTATAGTTAATGAATCTCTGCCAATATTTATTAACTAAATTTATACTTTAAAAACTCATGCTTCATGTCTTCTTAGTCACTTATTTCCTTGCACAAGCATTTCTCATATATAATACTCAGAAACATGAAAGGAGATAAGCCATGCTTTCTTTTCGTGCCACTTCAAAGCCATCCTGTGGAGATTGGAAAATCTGTTGTTGCAAGATACAAGGAACTTTGATTATTTATCCTTAACTGTCCAACATGTCCAACATTCAACTCTCCAGGATGTCTATACAAATGGCACAAATCCCTAGCTGTCTCCACAACTGCTTGTCCACTTAGCCCGAAATAATGCTTACACCATGTAAAGTAAATTGAGGCTTAACACTGCATTCATGTGAAAATAATCTGGACTCTATTTTAGCAGCAACCTTGGGATATAAATTCATATGCACTTCTCCCATTTAACAAACAAAAAAGTGCAATTCTGACAGGTTGAGCTGTGAGATGGCCCATACCTAAAATCTTTGCACATTTGGGGAACTGATCAGTTCAGTGTCACAGGTTAAAAGCAAAATATTGCGGACGCTGGAATCTGAAACCAAAAGAGAAAACACTGGAAAATCTCAGCAGGTCTGGCAGCATCTGTAAGGAGAAAAAAGAGCTGACGTTTTGAGTCCAGATGACCCTTTGTCAAAGCTTTGATTAAGGGTCATCTGGACTCAAAACGTCAGCTCTTTTCTCTCCTTACAGATGCTGCCAGACCTGCTGAGATTTTCCAGCATTTTCTCTTTCAGTGTCACAGGTGATGGCCTAAAACAGGCATTCGGCTAGTTGCACCAGTTTGAAGGAACAGCTTATTTCCAATAGGTGCAACAGGCATTGGACCTTCCTCGCTACAGCTGCCAATGGAAGCTACATTTTATTCAAATGATTTTTTTTAAACAAAAGCCTTCCTATGGGGCAAGTGTACTTCACCTATAGCCATGATCCCTGCCCTACTGTAGCCCAGTCAAACAGTGCTCTCAAATACTGCTCACTCCCAACTAATATTGCTGGCTGAAGCATTTCATTGGAATATGCCACTGAGAATTTTCTGACTCATTTATTTAGAAATGAATCTAAACACTTTTGAGAAAAAAGAACAGAACAGATTATCTTGAGAGAGTCAGTGGACTGTGCACTGTCTGGTCTGAGTTATCAGTAGTTCAGTGATGTCCAGAAAGGAGGGCAAACTCTTAAAGGGCCCGTGCTTTGAATCTGAAGAGGAACATGCTGCCTAAACATAAACAAAAGGCTTGATGCCTAAGCTTTAATGTTACCTTAAACTAATAATGTAAGCGGGAAACAATTTTTGCTGCAGAGGAGTTTTAATGCAATCCTTTACGCTTGTATTACTGTTAATATTGTGTTGAATTCAAAATACTCTCCAGCCAGACACAAGAATACTTTTAGCAGATGTTAAAGGTGATTTCTCCATTGACAAAAATCTGCTTTACAAATGGATGTTTTCTTTGGGGTTTCATCACCCTTATGTTCAGTGGAATAAATGCTGGAGAGACTGAAACAACTTCAAAAAGTGTTGAAGATTACAACACAATTGTTTAATCGCAATATTTCTGGAACTCTCTCTAAGGATAACAGAAACATTTGATTTAAGCTTCTTTCTAATCTCCACCAGGTCTGAATATCTCAAAAAATACTCAATATTTATTAAGAGCAGAACAATAGGCAGAAATTTAAAGGTAAAAGTAGAGTAATTAATATCCACTGACTCTCTCATGGAGTTGTTCAAGGTCAGCCATGTTTCATAATGACAGGAGCATTGTACATGTAACGTTCATGATATGGATATTGAAGTATATTTTTGCAATGTATGCTGGAGAAGTCCTTACACAATAGAGATTCATATTGGTGAGGTCAATACTTATTTTTCATCCCTAATTGCCCTTCAAAAGGTGGTGGTGAGTTGCCTTCTTGAACTATTGCGGTCCATGTAGTGTAGGTACACCCACAGAGCTATTAGGGAGGAGTACAAGGATTTGACCCAGAGACAGTGAAGGAACACTGATATATTTCCAAGTCAGGGTTGTGTGTGGTTTGGAAGGCAACTTCTAGGTGGTGGTGTTTCCATGTATCTGCTGCCCTCATCTTTCTAGATGGTAGTGGTTGTGGTTTTGGAAGGTACTATCTAAGGAGACTCGATGAATCCTGCAGTGTATCTTGTAAATGGTACACACGGCTGCCACTGTGTATCAATGGTGGAGGGACTGGATGTGGCGCCAATCCAGTGGGCTGCTTGTTTTGGATGGTGTCGAGCTTCTTGTGTGTGGTTGGAGCTGCACCCATCCAGGCAAGTGGACAGTATGCCATCACACTCCTGACTTGTGCCCCGTCGATGGTGGACAGACTTTGGGAAGTCAGGAGGTGAGTTACTCACTGCAGGATTTCTGGCCTCTGACCTGCTCTTGTAGCCACAATATTTAGGGCAGCATGGTGGCACAGAGGTTAGTACTGCTGCCTTGCAGCACCGGGGACCTGGGTTCAATTCCAGCCTTGGGTGACTGTCTGTGGAATTTGCACGTTCTCCCCATGTCTGCGGGTGCTCCCAGTTTCCACCCACACTCCAAAGATATGTGGGTTAGGTTGATTGGCCATGCTAAATTGCCCCTTAGTGTCAGGGGATTAGCAGGATAATTACGTGGGGTTATGGAGATAGTGCCTGGATGGGATTGTTGGCTCGGTGGATGGAATGGTCTCCTTTTGCACTGTAGGGATTCTATGATTCTATACGGCTAGTTAATGGTAACCCCTGGGATGTTGATCGGAGAGGATTCATTGAATGTCAAGGGGCGATTTCCAGAAGGCCTTTGACAAGGTGTCGCATAGGAGACTGTTAAATAAGGTAAGTGCCCATGGTGTTAAGGGTAAGATCCTGGCATGCATAGAGGATTGGCTGACTGGTAGAAATGATGTGGAGATGCCGGCGTTGGACTGGGGTAAACACAGTAAGAAGTTTAACAACACCAGGTTAAAGTCCAACTTTAGTTTAACAACACCAGGTTAAAGTCCAACAAAGTCCAACCCTGCCACAGCAACCTCTGCAAGACGTGCCGGATCATCGACACAGATGCCATCATCTCACGTGAGAACACCATCCACCAGGTACACGGTACATACTCTTGCAACTCGGCCAACGTTGTCTACCTGATACGCTGCAAGAAAGGATGTCCCGAGGCATGGTACATTGGGGAAACTATGCAGACGCTGCGACAACGGATGAATGAACACCGCTCGACAATCACCAGGCAAGACTGTTCTCTTCCTGTTGGGGAGCATTTCTGCGGTCACGGGCATTCGGCCTCTGATATTCGGGTAAGCGTTCTCCAAGGTGGCCTTCGCGACACACGATGGCGCAGAGTCGCTGAGCAGAAACTGATAGCCAAGTTCCGCACACACGAGGACGGCCTCAACCGGGATATTGGGTTCATGTCACACTATTTGTAACCCCCACAGAGTTTCACTGGCTGTCTTGTCTGGAGACAATACATATCTTTTTAGCCTGTCTTGATGCTCTCTCCACTCACATTGTTTTGTTTCTTAAAGACTTGATTAGTTGTAAGTATTCGCATTCCAACCATTATTCATGTAAATTGAGTTTGTGTCTTTATATGCTCTGTTTGTGAACAGAATTCCCACTCATCTGAAGAAGGGGCTTGCAGCTCCGAAAGCTTGTGTGGCTTTTGCTACCAAATAAACCTGTTGGACTTTAACCTGGTGTTGTTAAACTTCTTACTGACTGGTAGAAGGCAGAGAGTGGGGATAAAGGGGTCTTTCTCAGGATGGCAGCTGGTGACTAATGGTGTGCCTCAGGGGTCAGTGCTGGGACCACAACTTTTCACAATGCACATTAACGATTTGGAGGAAGGAACTGAAGGCACTGGTGCTAAATTTGCAGATGATACAAAGATAGTAGAGGGACAGGTAGTATTGAGGAAGCAGGGCGGCTGCAAAAGGACTTGGACAGGTTGGGAGAGTGGGCAACGAAGTGGCAGATGGAATACAATGTGGAAAAGTGTGAGGTTATGCACTTTGGAAGGGGGAATGGAGGCATAGACTATTTTCTAAATGGGAAAATGCTTAGGAAATCGGAAACACAAAGGGACTTGGGAGTCATTGTTCAAGATTCTCTTAAGGTTAACATGCAGGTTCAGTCGGCAGTTAGGAAGGCAAATGCAATGTTAGCATTCATGTTGAGAGGGCTAGAATACAAGAGCAGGGATGTACTTCTGGGGCTGTATAAGACTCTGGTCAGAACCCATTTGGAGTATTGTGAGCAGTTTTGGGCCTCATATCTAAGGAAGGATGTGCTGGCCTTGGAAAAGGTCCAGAGGAGGTGCACAAGAATGATCCTTGGAATGAATAGCTTGTCATAGGAGGAACAGTTGAGGACTCTGGGTCTGTACTCAGTTGGAGTTTAGAATGATGAGGGGGGATCTTATTGAAACTTACAGGATACTGCGAGGCCTAGATAGAGTGGACATGGAGAGGATGTTTCCACTAGTAGGAAAAACTAGAACCAGAGGGCACAACCTCAGGCTAAAGGGACAATCCTTTAAAGCAGAGATGAGGAGGAATTTCTTCAGCCAGAGAGTGGTGAATCTGTGGAAATCCTTGCCACAGAAAGCTGTGGAGGCTAGGTCATTGAGTGTCTACAAAACAGAGATAGATAGGTTCTTGATTAATAAGGGGATCAGGGGTTATAGGGAAAAAGCAGGGGATGAGAAAAATATCAGCCATGATTGAATGGTGGACAGACTCAATGGGCCGAGTGGCCTAATTCTGCTCCTATGTCTTATGGTCTTACGGTTTGATTCATTCTTGTTGGAGATAGTCATTGCTTGGCACTTGCGTGTTACGAATGTTACTTGCCACTTGTCAGCACAAGTCTGGATATTGTTTATTTGGGCATGGACTCTGCGGGCTTTTAGAACAAAAACATTGTATCATTCAGTATGACCTTTATTATTTTTCTTATTATTTCTGTCCAGTGAAGTATAAACACATTTCTGAGATTAGTAATCCGGATTGAAGTACACATACCGATTCTATTCTTGTAACTGAGCGATGTTAACCCAAGGAGAACATTCCTCTTGTCAAAGTGTAACGCAGGGACCAAATAACCGGGATGGCAGTGGATTCAGCCCTTGGGTCGCTGCTGTGACAGTCTCTCCCCTTCAATAATCAAAGATAAAAGCACCAACCGAGAAACCTCGGGGGGCCCCAGTACCATCAGTGCTATGCAGTCCCCCCCTGGAGGCTTGGAGCAGCCGGAATCTCTAATAAAAGAGTGTTTGCCCAAGTTATGGCGACGGGACAGGAGAAATCTCAAGGAAATTCCCGGGATTTGGAGGCGGACATGAATAAATTCATTCCGACAGAGGGAGCAAAGCTGTTGCAGTTGGATTTGGGTCCTTCAGATGGATACAGCGGCGAGACTGTGCAAGAATGTGCTGAACGTACCACCGATCAGCTGTGCAAATGGTGCAGACAGTAAAAATATGAATCATAACATTATATCTGTACATGAAGTCACTCTGTGGCTGGTGACAGGAGATTTATTACTGACCGATCCAACCTGGCAAATGACTGTGTCAGCATTTACCTTATCAGGACTGTCCCTCGCACAGTCACTTGCTGAGGCATCTCTTGTGGGCAATGTGAGAATGGCAAAAATGTCCACTCAAGCGATTACGGGACCCTTAGACCGCAGACTCACTCTGACTGCTTATATAAGATATCTCACTGTATGAATCATGCTGCAATGCTCCCTATTGCACAGCTTTTGGCAAAATAAATTTGCACCTAGTCCCAGTGGGGAGATTGATAGATCGCAATGTCTCCCAAGTTATGTTAGCCCCAGGTCATTTTCTGAAAATAATTTGTCTGTGATCTCCGCGGTCATGCATTAGAATGTGCAGATTATTTTCAGTAATCCTGCACCTCCGAGGCCAGACTCCTCTCTCTCTCTCTGGCACCCATTATGTCATGCACCAATCCTCCTTGGTCACTCAGCCTGTCTTCACCTGTGCAGTCAGCTCACCCTGAACTGCCAGTCAATGGAACGGGGCAGGCAGTAACTTGTGATATGATAAGAAGTGAGGGTGGGTAGAGGGGGCATTGGCCAAGGGTGAATCTGAGGCACCTATCAGATCCAAGGTTCTTCGCCGATGACTATTTTTGGTGTGCCAGTCTCCATAGCTCAACATTTCCTTGAGCTAGTCCACATTGTGCGAGGGGGGATTCCAGGGAGGAGGGCAGCTAGCTTTACCTCTTCAGATGAGGTGGTGGTGGGGGGAGGGGGGGGGGGACGGGGGTGGCAGCTGGCTTTACCTCTCCAAGAGTCCCTGCTTCAGGCATCACAAGGATGTGATTGCTCCAGGGAGGGTGCAGAGGAGATTCACCAGGATGTTGTCCTGGGCTGGAGCATGGGGACATGATCGAGGTGTACAAAGTTCTAGAGGGGCTTTTGGCTGAGATCAAGTGTATTGCTGCCCTGCAGTCAATGAGGTTACACGGAGGCTTCATTTGAAACAATTTTTAAAAACATCATCCAGGCCTTTTGGCTAAGATGCAAATGAGATCAAGCACTGGAAGGGGTGCAATACCTGCTTCTATCAGCTTGGATCTAGTTGATTGAGTCCAAGGCAGGAAATGGGCAGCCTGTCTTGTCAGCTTGGAACTGTAATATCTCTCTGGGAGGGACTTTGCTTGGATTTTGATTGGATGTAACTAAAAAAAAATGAGGGATATAAATGGGGTGGATAGGAAGGAATTTTTCCCCCCATATTAGAGGGGTCAATAACCAAGGGGTGTAGATATAAAGTAAGCGGCAAGAGATTTAGAGGGGATTTGAAGAAAATCTATTTCACTCAGAGGGTAATGGCAATCTGGAACTCTGCCTGAAAGGGTGGTAGTGGTGGGAAACCCCCAAACATTTAAGAAGCATTGAGATGATCACCTGAGATGGCATAGCATACAAAGCTACGGACCAAGTGCTGGAAAATGGGATTAGAATAGGTCGGTGCTTGATGGCCAGCACGGGCACAATGGGTCGAAGGGCCTCTTTTTCAAAACCGTAGAATTCTATGACTAATTTACAATGAATGGGTCAGCCTGGTCAGTTTACCCTTGAAGCTGAGCAGGAGATTAAGGAAGATTCATAAAAGAAAAAACTGGAGCTCAAATCAGAATGTTACCATTTAATCTGAATTCCTCTTTCCATCATTGGCCACATTCTGGGACCTTGGCCTTACTCCTCTTCCACTCCCACTCCAAGTCTGCATGGATTTTGTGTCCAGGATTCTGAAGTCCCACTCCGGAGAATCGAGCCCAAACATCAAGGCTGATCTTTCAGCACAGTACTGAAGAAGTGTTGCACTCTCCGGCATGCCACCTTTCAGACAAGATGCCCCTTTGCTCTCTGAAATGGAAGTCAAGGTTCCCATGAGACTAAAGAAGTGCTGATGTCCTGGCTAATATTTATCCCTGAGCCAACACCAGTAATTCAGATTATCTAGTCATTATCACATTTCTGTTTTGGGACCGGGCTCTGCACAAGTGGGCCACTGTGTTACCTAAACTGCAAGAGTGACTACACTTCAGAAATTCTTAATCTATTATAAAGCACTTTGGAAAGCCCTGAATGGTGCCATATAGGTGCATGCCCTTTCCTTGAAGCCTGGCTTTGTTGCAGTTAGGTTTTAAATCCTCATCTTGTTTCTCAGTGGCAGCAACCTGTATCTCGTTTGAGAATAAGGGGGATGGAGAGGATTCCACTCGGAAAACAGAATGTGGGCTAAGATTAAAGTCAACACTTTCGCTCCAGAATTTGGGCCAAGTCAAGATGGCAAGATGTACACCTGAAACTCTTCAAGAGAAATGCTCATTCCTTATCCAATGTCGCAGATAATCTTAACCATGAATTCAAATCCTTACTCTCACTTATGGTGTAACAATATATTAGAGTTAGAAAGAATAATCTCAGAACTATCTTGAAAACTAGAAGTAACAGAATTGATAGTAAAACTCATAGTGCAACATTTCTGAACAGAACTTGACAGACAGACAATTACACCAAACTACTGGTATTACACATGGTTCAGGTCATATGAAGCTTGATAATATCAATATTGATTCATTGCTGTTAGGGAACAAGCATCCTACAGTCTCCCAGTATCTTATCTCAATATGTATATCCAAGAAATGCTTAAATGCTTCTCTGGTCTATACAACTCAGCTCCAGTAGCAAAATAGATAACCACATCATCATATTTTTTATTTGTTCAGGAGGTGTGGGCAACACTGGTTGTGCCAGCATTTGTTGCCCACCTCTAACTGCCCTTGAACTGAGCTAGGCCATTTTTTTTTATTCATACGTGGGACATGGGTGTCGCTGGCTGGCCAGTATTTATTGTCCATCCTTATTTGCCTGTGGGCAGCTGAGAGTCAACCACATTGCTGTGGCTCTGGAGTCACATGTAGGCCAGACCAGGTAAGGATGGCAGATTTCCTTCCCTAAAGGACGTTAGTGAACCAGATGGGGTTTTACGACAAATGGCAATGGTTTTGTGGTCATCAGTAGATTCTTAATTCCAGATATTTTTTATTGAATTCAAATTCTACCATCAGCCGTGGTGGGTTTCGAACCGAGGTCCTCAGAACATTAGTTGAGTTTCTGGATTAATAGTCGAGCGACATTACCACTAGGCCATTGCCTCGACTGTGAGGGCATTTGAGAGTCAGTCATGTTGCTATGGATCTGGAGTCACTTGTAGGTCAGACCAGGTAAGGATGAGAGGTTTCCATCCCTAATGGGCATTAGTGAATCAGATGGGTTTTTACGACAATGTTTTCATCATTAGACTTCTAATTCCAGATTTTCATTGAATTCAAATTCCACCATCTGCTATAGCGGGATTCGAACCTGGGTCTCTAGAGCATTACCCTGGGTCTCTGGTCCAGTGACAATACCATTACTCCACTACCTCCCCATGTTGACATACGTGTTTATTCCTATCACAATCCTTTCCATTCTGTCCAAGTAACCAAAAACCTGGAATTTAGTCTGATAGTTTAGAGGTCAGGAGAGATTAAAAAGATAGACTAGACACAAGACAAACTCTTGTAATTAACATCCGCAGAGGAGGAGATGCTGGAGATAAGTGGAGTCTCAATGTGTTTGGCCATCAGAGATGGGATAACTGGGGCCTCCCAGCTGCTCAGAGTGGCATTATTGGCAAAATGTACATAATTGTCCAAGTTTGCAAACTCAGCATTGGTCACCTCTGTAATGCCTCTGTAGCTGACTGAGATCCTGCAAATGTCTTCAGCAGATCACTAGAAGGAGTCAGAGGCAAAGAAGTTGAGGATAGTGATGATTCAGACAGTCCCTGGTAAGTCATGACCACTAGGTCCTCATGGCACCAGGTCTTCCTCCAGCAAGCTGAAAATAGCTGACACAAGACCTGGCGTCTCCTGAAATAATGGTGTCATGAAATATCCAAAAATCTGATCTTCTGCCTGTATTCTAGGTATCATCTCCTGTGAGCTACAGGTCTCTGTTCATCCTATGGATGGCAGATCTTTAAGGAGAGGACTTCAGGATTCTCCTGCTTGAGTCGGTAGGTTTGAACAGGCTTTCCAACACACTGCCAATTTCATTGTTGTTAACTCCCCACCCGCTCCCATACTCATTCGCTCTTGCGAATAAAAATTTCCCCATGTCTTGGAGCCATGCATCAAGTGTGCCTCGAGAGGCTTTCTCAAGGATTATTTGAATTGTTGCAACTTGCAACAATAGCGAAACATTCAAATCATAGGACTGATATTAACATCTTAATTTTCCTGGGTTTCTGGTTGGCAAGGGCAGCAAAGACAGCTTGCTGATTGTAGAGGGCTTTTGGTGTCACTCCAAGACCCTCAGAGCCGGAGAAAGGGCTTCCAGCTATTTCCTCACATCTCAAAACAGATAAATCTTCTTACCTATGAGAAAGAACACGAAGTATCATCATGGTTCAAGATCATATCATTGTTCTTGCAACCAGTCTTACAACTAACACAATAGCCCCAACAGCTTATATTTGTGAAGTGCTTTTAATATAATGAAATATCACAAGGCGTTTTCGCAGGAGAATTATAGAACAAAGCATGATACCAAAAGTTTGGTCAGAGAGGTTGATTTTAATAGTGCCCTAAAGGAGAAAAGCAAGGCAGAGCCATTGAGAGGTGTAGCAAAGGAATTCCAGAACTTGGGGCCTAGGCAATTGAACAGCCACCACCAATGGTGGAGCAATAATAATCGGGAATGTACAAGAGGCTAGATTAGAGGAGCGCTGATATCTCAGGGGGTTGTGGGGCTGGAAGAGTCCACAGAGAGAGGCAGGGGCACGGCAATGGAGGGATTGGAAAACGAGGCAGAGGATTTTGAAATCAAGACATTATTTGACTCGGAACAAATGTAGATCAGTGGGCATGGGGGCGATGAGAAACAGGACTTGCTGTGAATTATGACATGAGCAGCAGGCTTTTGGATGACCTTAAGTTTATGGAGAGTAGAATGTGAGAGATCAACCAGGAATGAATTGAAATAGTCAAGTTTAGAGGTCATGGAGATGTGGATAAGGGTTTCAGCAGCAGATGAGGTGAGCCAATGGCAAATTCAAGCAATATTTCAGTGGTGGAAATAGAGAGTCTTAGAGATGGCATGAATATGAGGTCGGAGGCTTATCTCAGGGTTAGATGTGACACCAAAGGTTGCAAACAGACAGACTAGTTTCCTCTCTGACTGTTGCCAGAGAGAAGGATGGGGTGGATAGTTAGGGAATGGAGATTGGTGCGGGGACTGAAAGCAATGGATTTGGTCTCCCCAATATTTATTTGGAACAGATTTCTTCTCATCAAATACTGGATTTAGCAACTGTGGAGGCAGTGCCGGATTTAGGCATAAGCTAAACAAGCTACAGCTTAGGGCCTCACAATCTGCAGGGGCCTCACCAAATTTCAGAAGGTTTACAATGAAGAGAACATTTAAGAACAGATACCAGAAAAGAAAAAGAAAGCAGCAGATTGAAGAGCAACTCAAAAAATTACCAAATTACCAAAATCTATGAGCCAGCCAAATGATAAATATGTAATCAGTAAATGCATTTATTTGAAAATAATTTGTATTTTTCACTTTAAATACCTTGCTATTAAATAATTAAAAGGCATAATTATGTTTTCAATTTTTTTGTGGCGACTCAAGGTCCTGTTTTGGTACGCACCTTTGTGGGACCTTTTGGTGTAACTTTTTAACAAGGGGCCTCCAAGCTTTATATGGCTTAGGGCCTCACCAAGTCTAAATCCGGCACTGTGTGGAGGAGTCGAGAGAGGTGGTGGTGAAGTGGAGCTGGGTGCCGTCAGCATACACGTAAAAGGTAAGGCTCACCTGCAGCAGTGATGCAAGAGATTACCTGCAAGCAGGGGGCTTTGCTAATGAGCTGAGCCCCCAAATTCAGATGGGTTCAGGTATCAAGCACACTTGAGGTTCTCTCAACCAACTTCCGGTTGGCAGAGGCAGGGGGGAGGGGTAGAGAAAAATTGGCCTCTTATTGTTTTCATTCTGTTTTTCAAATTTGAGCAAATTATTTCTGGCATTGTAATAATTCAGCCACTGTCGATGCCAAATTAAAGAAAATAGCTTCGGGGAATTCTCCTCCAGAGTGAGCTCTTTTGTACGACTGGTTTGTGTTTTTCAGATTATGTAAAGGTGGTTCCATTCTCCTGGATGATAAATAATTCAGTAAAGCAAGCATCCATAATCATTTCTAATACCCCGTGCCCCACATTGTAGTCTGTCGGTGTTCTACACTGTTGGAAATTGCTACAATTTTAATGATAAACTTGAGCAGATTTCCACTCCATCTGACGAAGGAGCAGTGCTCCGAAAGCTTATGGTATTTGCTACCAAATAAACCTGTTGGACTTTAACCTGGTGTTGTGAGACTTCTTATTGTGTTCACCCCAGTCCAACGCCAGCATCTCCACATCAAAACTTCCTGTATACAGCAAATGTAGCAAGTGTTGGGGGGTTGGGGGAGGGGGAGGAGGGTGGATGTTGTTTCAGTTGCATCCATCCAAACAAGTGATGAGCGGTCCTGACTTTGCCTAATAGATGCTAAAGAAGCTGTGGGGTCAGGAGATGAGCCATTTATCACGGGGTACACGGCCTCTGTCTGCTCATGTAACCATGGAATTCACATGGCTGCTCCGGTTCAATGGCTAACCGGCAATGATCCCAAGTAGGTGGTGTTGTTGAAGATGACAGGGAAGAGGTTGGGGTTTTCTTATTCGGGATGGTCATCTCTGGCATTTATGATGTCCATATGTTGCCTGTCACTTGTTACCCCAAGCTTAGCTATTGTCCATATCTTGCTGTGGGTTGGCAGGGTTTGCATTATTACTGGAAGAGTTGTGAATGGAGCTGAACACTGTTAAATCATCAGTGGCAGCTCTGCTCCTGACCTTATGATTGTCATTGATAAATGTCAGCCTTAGATCAGCGATAACTCTTTTATCACTGAGCCAAAAAACATGCATTCAAGCCCCACTCTGGAGATCTGAACACATAGTCCAGGCCAACATAAATAGGCTGCCAAGTTTCTTACATCATACCAGTGGCTGCGTTTCAGAAAGTACTTCACAGACTGTGAAAACACTTTTGGATATCATGTGGTTATGAAAGGTCATAAATGCAAGCTCTTTCTTTTCTTTTGATGAGGCAGCTGAAGATAGAAGAATTGAAGATTTAACCCTTGCGGTGCTGTCTAGGGGCTGTGAATATTGCCTCTGATATCCATGACTTTGTGTTAAGTAGGTGCCCTGTCACGAGAAGAATTTATTTTTGACTCCCAATTGACCTTGGCGTCATCCTCGGCTAAATGCTGCCTTAATGTTTTAGATCAGTTACTCTCATCTCTCTGGTATTCAGCTCTTACACGGTGTCTGAATTAAGGCCGTTACCAGATTGAGAGCAGGTTGGTTCTGACAGAAACTGAACAGATCGTCTTTGTGCACCTCATGATGGTTAACTTTCCTGACTCTTTCCATTTCTTTATTGATGACTGGGCTGATTGACGCTGATCGAGCCTTAATTGGTCACGT
Organism: Mustelus asterias; assembly: GCF_964213995.1. Classification (NCBI taxonomy): domain Eukaryota; kingdom Metazoa; phylum Chordata; class Chondrichthyes; order Carcharhiniformes; family Triakidae; genus Mustelus; species Mustelus asterias. Next base: position 47,806,941 of record NC_135811.1, read on the forward strand.
GAGGGGCATTGGGTGAGAAACTGGGATCATTTGTGTTCATTTTTGGGTACCTCTGTAGTATAAAATGTGGATAGAACATAGATAGAACATAGAACATTACAGCGCAGTACAGGCCCTTCGGCCCTCGATGTTGCGCCGACCAGTGGAACCAATCTAAAGCCCCTCTAATCTACACTATTCCAATATCATCCATATGTTTATCCAATAACCATTTGAATGCTCTTAATGTTGATGAGTCCACTACTGCTGCAGGCAGGGCATTCCACGCCCTTACTACTCTCTGAGTAAAGAACCTACCTCTAACATCTGTCCTATATCTCTCACCCCTCAATTTAAAGCTATGTCCCCTCGTGCTAGCCATCACCATCCGAGGAAAAAGGCTCTCACTGTCCACCCTATCTAATCCTCTGATCATCTTGTATGCCTCTATTAAGTCACCTCTTAACCTTCTTCTCTCTAACGAAAACAACCTCAAGCCCCTCAGCCTTTCCTCATACGATTTTCCCACCATACCAGGCAACATCCTGGTAAATAGATGGATGGGATGTTTAATATATGACGTAAATGATGATGTAGCATTGACATCAGTCTGTCATATGTTAGACTCTCTCCCTCGGATGAGAAGTTGGAACACAATGTCCAGGAGCAATATGTTTATGCAGTAACCTCTATAGATATAGTATTAGTAAACAAATGTTAAGCAAGTACCAGAGTATGACTGCAGTCTGTCCAGTAATTAAGTACTAAGTACCACGCCTGTAGTCCACAGACAAGAAGGACCGTCTCAGCACAAGATGGCAGCAATCACACTGATGTAAAAAACACATTGGGGTTATCGAAGAAACCAGAGTACGAGAAAACTCGATAGTAGCTCATCTTTACAAGTTGACGGAATGATGAGGCCCACTGGAGTGAGATAATTTGGTAATTTGTCCCTGCCCCTACCCCTACCCCTTTTGACTGTCTTGCAACTCCACAGAGAGGCCAGAAATGGGAATTATGGAAACACCATTTCCTTTGGTATCGAGCAGCATTGGGTCTTCACGTTAAAGAACAAAAGCATCAAGTCACTTCCCTTCTTTATGCTGTAGGTTTGGTAATAGATGACGTTTCTCCTGAGGCAGGGAATGGAGGAGTCCACCACAGGTGGCACGGTAGCACAGTGGTTAGCACTGCTGCTTCACAGCTCCAGGACCTGGGTTCGATTCCCGGCTTGGGTCACTGTCTGTGTGGAATTTGCACATTCTCCTCGTGTCTGCATGGGTTTCCTTCGGGTGCTCCGGTTTCCTCCCACAATCCAAAGATGTGCGGGTTAGGTTGATTGGCCATGCTAAAATTGCCCTTCGTGTCCCGGGATGCGTAGGTTAGAGGGATTAGTGGGTAAATACGTAGGGATATGGGGGTAGGGCCTGGGTAGGATTGTGGTCGGTGCAGACTTGATGGGCCAAATGCCCTCTTTCTGTGCTGTAGGGTTTCTAAGAATTCTAAGAATGTCAGACTTCGAGACCATTCCCAAAGCCTTTGACATTTATTTTATCCCAGAGCAAAACTTACTTTGAGAATGAGCATGATTTCTAATAGGACAATATCACCGAGCTAGTTCTTGCTGATAAGAGGCGCTGAAGGATGAACTAATCCGTAATTGCATAGTTGAATGCATCTGAGATGAAAAACTCTTTGACTTTCTGCAGACCGAAGATGGATTAACTTTCCATCCAGCAGGGGGAGCAGAATGCTTCCAGAGCAGTAAAACTGCACATTTCAAGCATTTCTGCAAATCCAACAACGTTCATTGAGGTAGAAGCCAATGTATTTATGAAATACGCTATAATAAATTTACAGAGGCTGAAGTCCCTTCACCAGAATCCCTTTAATTACAATTCCAACAGCAGTACACAGAGTGCAGTCAGTCAGTCAGCAATCTACCTTCAGGAGTGTCAGAGGAACTGGTTATATACAAATTGCTGGGGGGGGGGGGGGGGGGGGGGCGGGGGCGTGGCGGGGAGAGGTGGAGGAGGTGAGATTAATGTTATGAATCTCATAGTTCTTCACAAAGTAAGGCCAGAGGTGAAGGATACAGAAGGCACTGTAGCAGACAGTGACCATCCGTATGTAGACCTGCTGGACCTGAACTGGCTCTTTCCAGAAGAAAGTGATGAGGAAGAAGACATTGCAGCACTGAGTGATTGGGGGTGAAGTCCCATCTTTCCGATTGGTAGACACACCAGATGAAGTCTCTGATGCCTCTTTTGAGGAGCCAGTTGTGTTTCTAGTGACAGAGCAGCATTCAGATCTTTGTTCCACCATACCTACCAACGTATTGCCTACTCTATCTCTTATTTTCACACAGCGAGAAGTGTGGCTGTCTGACCACTGCCCATGGAAAGAAGACTGACTTTAGAATCATAAAGTCAGTGCAGAAGGGGGCCATCCAGCCCATTGTGTCTGCACCAACTCTCCAACAGAACAACCTATCTCAGTAACCCCATGTATTTACCCCACCAATCCCCCTAATCTACACATGATGGGACACTGAGGCAATTTAGCTTGTCCAATCCTCCTAACCTACACACCATGGGACACTGAGGCAATTTAGTATGGCCAATCCCCCTAACCTACACAGCATGGGACGCTAAAGGGCAATTTAGCATGGCCAATCCCCCTAAACTACACACCATGGGACACTGAGGCAATTTAACTTGTCCAATCCTCCTAACCTACACACCATGGGACACTGAGGCAATTTAGTATGGCCAATCCCCCTAACCTACACAGCATGGGACGCTAAAGGGCAATTTAGCATGGCCAATCCCCCTAAACTACACACCATGGGACACTGAGGCAATTTAACTTGTCCAATCCTCCTAACCTACACACCATGGGACACTGAGGCAATTTAGTATGGCCAATCCCCCTAACCTACACAGCATGGGACACTAAGGGGCAATTTAGCATGGCCAATCCTCCTAACTTACACAGCATGGGACATTAAGGGGCAATTTAGCATGGCCAATCCACATAACCTGCATATCTTTCTGAAGTATCATTGGGAAATTGTCTCTTCATCTTTTTCTGAAAGACAGGAATTGTTTTGCTTTTTCCATTTTGTTTATATTATTGAAATCCCAGATCTTCAATACCGTTTCAGTCTTTGATGCGGCAGTGAATGGTATAGCTGTGACAGTCTTCCCTGGAGTTGAAGAACATTATTCTTCTTATGGGAGCAACAGGTTCCTCAGAAAGTCCTGTGTTCTTCTCTTCTAGTCCCAGAGGGTCCTGAGGTTCTCATTGTCCTTGTAGTTCAGTCATCCTGAAACCAGCAATGCTGCTAAATTGCTCTCTCATTCTGATGGTGATGTCCTCCAAGACAAGGAAGATGTCTTCCCCAAGGGCCAAGAATGCTGTGGGAGGCCTGTGACTTGAAGAGCGAGAATTGGAGTTGGGTAGTATCTGTGGTTGCAAAAAAGGATTTAGAGAAATGCAAAGTAAATAGATAAAGGTATAGTTTCATATTGTTGTTGAAATGGAAAATATCGTGGGGAAGGTGCAGTATAAAGGGTTAACAGATGGGATATGCAAACGTACGATGTAGCAGTGACATTAGTCAGTCACATGTTAGACTCTCGAGAGATAGAAAGGTTGGAACACCATGCTCAGGAGCATCAAACCTACTCTCTAATCTATGTAGCTGGATTACTATTAAACAGCAAGTGCCAGAGTCTGACTGCAGTACCATGCCTAGGGTCCACAGATAAGAAGGAACATCTCAAAACTACGAGTGTCCTTTGAACTCCAAAATAGTGCTTATGGCACATGTGTGCATTTCTGGGATGGATCATCCCAGATTCCCGAAGAATGAAGGTGTGAGCATGTAGGCAGTGAACATCTGCTGGAAGTACACACAGCAAGCTGATCATTAGCCTGTCACCATGCAAAACTGATCTCAATGCTGCCATTTTGGAGCATCACACTTTGTACGGATGAATAAAGTGCCTATTGGCAGGATGGACCCCTTCCAATAACACCATTTAAAAGCATCATCAATTACTCATAGATTTCTGCTGGTTGTTGATCTGATTCTCCAGTAATCAGATGGAGGTGTTCCAGTTCTAGCAGCACCTCCCCACTGTCCAAGGGCCCAAGCATTCCTTTCAAATGAAGCAATATTCAAGTTGGTCGACTGTATTCACTGCTCCCAATGCCGTCTCCTCTATTCTGGGGAGACTAAACGCAGGCTAGGCGACCACTTTGCGGGAGATCTTTCCTCCGCCCACTAGCATGACCTCCACCTTCCTGTTGCTTGCCATTTCAACTCAGTATCTTGTTCTCAAGTCCACATGTCCATCCTTGACCTGCTGCAATGTTGCAGTGATGCCCAATGCAAACTAGAAGAATAGCAACTCATCTTCTGATTCGGCCTGTTAAAGTCTTCCATTGAACATTGAGTTCAACGACTTTACACAGTCAACTTCCGCCCCCTCCACCACCCCCCCCCCCCGCCCCGTCTCCGCCCCCACAAAATCTTAAACCCCCAACCCTCATTTTTATAGTTTGTTGTTAGTTATTTTCCAGCTCCCTGGCCTGCCCCAAACCAATCCCGCACCACCCCTCCCCCACTTCACCCCTGCACCATCTCTCCCCCACTCCACCCCACACCACCCTTCCCCCACCCCACTCCCGCATCACCCCTCCCCCGCACCACCCCTCCCCCGCACCACCCCTCCCCCACACTACCCGCCCCCACACCACCCCTCCCCCACACCACCCCTCCCCCACACAACCCCCACACCACCCCTCCCTGCACACCCTCGCCCCCGCACCCCCTCCCCTGCAGTTCCCTGCACCCCCCCTCCCCGCACCACTCCTCCCCCGCATCCCCTCTCCCCACACCCCCCTCCCCCGCACCCCCCTCCCCGGCACCACCCCTCCCCTGCATTCTCTCTCCCCGCACCACCCGTACCCTGCACCAACCTTCCCCCACACCACCCCTCCCCCACCCCTCTCCCGCACTAACCCTCCCCCACACCACCCCTACCCTGCACCACCCCTCCCCCGCACCACCCCTCCACTGCACCACCCCTCCCCTGCACCACCCCTCCCCCGCACAACCCCTCCCCCGCACCACCCCTCCCCCGCACCACCCCTCCCCCGCTCAACCCCTCCCCCGCTCAACCCCTCCCCCACACCACCCCTCCCCCACACCACCCTTCTGCACACCATCGCTCCCCCACTTGGTCACTTGTCCCTTGCTGTTCAGTTGCTCCGATTAACACATTCCGCTGTCTCATCTATTGCCACCATAAACACTTTTCATCCTTTAACAACTCATTAACGTTCCCTTTTGTCTTATGTCTCTGACAAATTTGTCAACATCACCTTTTTCCCGACCTATCCCTGGTTTTCTATTCTGCCCATCTATTCTGCCCCCTTTCCAAGACATATTTCTGTACATTCCTACCTTGTGTCAGTTTAGTGGAAGGATCATTTTGATCTGAAACATTAACTCGGTTTCTCTCCACAGATGCTGCCAGACCTGCTGAGTTTTCCCAGCATTTTCTGTTTTTATTTCAGATTTCCAACATCCGCGGTATTTTGCTTTTACAAAAATAAAGACCATTGTTTGGAAACCTTTCTACTATGTGACAAGTTTGATGGATAGTAAGAAAAATATTGAAAATCACATTCAGAATGATTCGCTGAATTTTTTCACTTTTAAATATTATTTCAACCAAGCCATCAGGTGTATTTGCGCTAGTGTCAATATCAACTCTAAAACATGTTTCCACTTTGCACAAACACTAATGTTGTGGATTGAGGCTTTATCTGGACTTCGAAGGAATAGTCTCAGCTTATTTCAACATGTTAGGTGCATTGACCCGAACAGGTGCCAGAGTGTGCCCGCTAGGGGATTTTCACAGTAACTTCATTGCAGTGTTAATGTAAGCCATACTTGTGACACTAATAAATAAACTTTTATTCGATATGGTCAAAAATCAGATGTGCCCTGTAGTATAATGGTCTGGCACATACAGCGTTAATGTAGGACTGAGTACAGACCCGCCCCAACAGTGATGTAAGAGACCACATGACCCAGATCTTGGGTCACTCTAGTGTTGAGCAGAGGCGTGTGAAGACCTAGACTCGATGTGATTGGATTTGATTTAATTAATTACTGCTACATGTATTGGGATACAGTGCAAAGTATTGTTCCTTGCAGACTATACAGATAAAACATACCATTCATAGAGTATGTGGGGAGAAGGAAAGGAGAAGGTGCAGAGTATAGTGTTACGATCATAGCTAGGGTGTAGAGAAAAATCAGCTTAATATGGTTTGAAGTTTTAAAGTTTATTTATTAGTGTCACAAGTAGGTTTACGTTAACATTGTAATGAAGTTACTATGAAAATCCCCTAATCGGCACACCCCAACGCTTGTTCGGGTACACTGTGGAAAATTTAGCATGACCAATGTCCCTAACCATCACATCCTGTGGGAGGAGACTAGAGTATCTGGAGGAAACCCATGAGGACACGAGGAGAACGTGCAGACTCCGCGCAGACAGTGAGCCAAGCCGGGAATCAAGCCGGGATCCTTGGCGCTGTGAGGCAGCAGCTGCTGTGCCACCATATGGTAGGCCCATTCAAAAAACTGATGGCAGCAGGAAAGAAGCTGTTTGAGTCAGTTGGTACGTGATCTCAGGCTTTTGTATCTTTTTCCCAATGGAAGAAGATGGAAGGGAGCATGTCCGGAGTGTGTGGAGATATGTTCTTGCCTGTACCCTTTACTGCGTGTACATGGTTACAAGTAACTAAATAAATAGTTGCTGTTAACCAACTGAAGGCTATGAAGACTTCTTTAAGAGACACTGTTCTGTAACCAATGCCTTCCCATCATAAACAGCATTTAATTGAAATATTTAGACAACACTGCCATCTATGCTTTAAATATTCAGACCTAGGAGTATGTGTAGGCCCTGGAGCAGATTGCTGACAACAAACTGAAATAAGGGTAGACAGTGCTACCAGGATTCGATCCAATTGCGACATCTGAATAATTAAAATGATTTTCCAGTGGTGAGGGGGAGAAGAGTTTGAATATTCTGTCCCTCCCCTCAAATTTAGGGGGATGTCCTAGACTACCGTAGGAATATTACCCCTGGCAATCTCCAGTGGAACCCACGCCAACTAATGTAACTGACTAAAATCCCAGAACAGGCTCTAGAACAGAGGGATCTGATTACCATAAATCTGGTCACTCTCTGCTCGGACTGAATGTTCAGGGCCCATTGGGTACAGAGGTGGATGGGGCCCAGAAGTGCTGACTGCAGCTTTCCTGACACTGTCCCTGGCACTGGCCGTTCTGGTGAAAGCTGGTCTGGGGCCAGCGGGGTAATCCACCGCTTACGAAGCTGGCAGAATTAGACTCTTTAACAGACTTGGTCACCTGGCTGCTTTCTCTGTTATAATAATTAAAGGTTTTCAAAGGCTGCTGAGAAGATGCCTCCATGTTGAATTGTCCTCTGAGCTCATAACCATCCATTGCAGGTGCTGCTCCCCTCAAATTGGAAAGCCTCTGACAGGGCCTTCCATCCTTTTGCGAGCCTGCCCAGGAATTGGATCAGGAACCTGACTCCATATTGGTTAAGGGGACCCCTCTGTAAAAATCTCAGTTCCGTAACAGCTCCTCTCCGGGTGTGAGGCCTAGAAACAATCCCGACTCCTGTTCCCTGACGCAACACAACTATTCAGGCATGGTATCTTTGATGGTGCGGTCTCCTGAGCCGCTGCCATTCCTGGACACTGTTTTACCATTAGAGCAGCATGATTTGATCTTCAGTTTTCTTGGCCATGGGGTGGGGATGTTGAGCATTGTTGAAGGGCTCATTACAGGCTGGGACTGACTGCTCTCAACATACAGATGACCCACAAGACCAGGCCCCCTACTCTCAGAGCAGACTGGTTGGATACTCAGGGTTTTCAAAATGCAATTGCCGCGAGAGGCGCTTTGTGAATGAAACCAAAGATCAAAGCAATCTCCCTTTACTTTTGCTTCAAATGATTCTGTTAATCCTGTCTGGAAGATACAAATAAAATCAGATTTCCAAATAAGGTCTCGCAAATCGACTCCTGAAATAGGAAAACAACAACGGTTTGCAATTATTGAGCAGATATTATATCGGAAACAGCCCAGGGTCCTGCTTCACAGTCATACTGCTGCCAATGGTGGGATGAAGGAGGGAAATAAACAGAGTGAGAGAAATAGAGCACTCAGGGAGAGGTGGTGGGTTGGAGGCGGTCACACAGAAAAGGATGGAGTTCTTCCATGAAGGGCTTTAAATGCAAAATGAGAATTTAAACTTTTGGGCAGTGGAGGACCTGGGGTGGGATTTTCCAGCCCGCTTGCCCCCCCCCCCCCCCCCCCCCCCCCCGTCAAAAGCCAGAAAATGCCGCCCGAGGCATTTGCATGGTCCCCCACCCACCAGCTACGATTCCTATAGCAGGTGGGACAGGAAAATTCCGCTGCAAATGTCAGCGAGGATCCTCGGCCTTTTGGCTGAGATCAAGTGTCAGATCAAGCCTCATCCTGTCAGCTTGGATCTTGTTTATCTCTCTTGTGGGGACCATAAATTGGACTCCATTGGATTTTGAACTTCGTTTTTGGAGCAAGCAAGGAATGGATTTGGGTTTGCCCGGTCCATTCTGAGCTTCATCTTTGTAACTTTAAGGATGGAGCAAAAAAATAGCAAGGATAAAAGTAATGGGTGAATGGGACTTGGTGAAAGCTGGGATGCAGACAACAGAATCTTGGATAAACTGAGGGTTACAGAGGGTGGAAATCGAAGATTGGCTAGAAGATTATTGGAATAGTCAATTCTGGAGGTGAAAATGGCATAGATGAGGGTTTCAGCAGTGGATGGGCTAAGGTAGGGCAAGGAAGGGTGATGGAATAAGCAGTATTTTATAATGGAGCGCACCTGGAATGGGAAGTTCAGTTTGGGTCGATTAGCGTGCAGAAAATCTGAAGTCTCATTCAGCTTGAAACACCGTCTGGGTCCAGGGTCGATGGCTTTGGTCTTACCAATATTTAACTGGAGGAAGTTACAGCTCATATATTACGGGATGTTAGGCAAGCTCCGGATAAAACTGAGACAATGGAGTGATTAAACGGGCTGGGAAAGGTAGAGTTGGGCGTCCTTGTTGTTCATATCTACAGAGGAGACATTGATTTTTTAAAATTCATTCGTGGGACATGGGTGTTACTGGCTGGCCAGCATTTGTTGCCCATCCCTCGTTGCCCCTGAACTGAGTGGCCTGCCAGACCATTTCAGAGAGCAGTTGAGAGTCAACCACATTGTTGTGGATCTGGAGTCACATGTAGGCCAGACCGGGTAAGGATGGCAGATTTCCTTCCCTAAAGGACATTAGGTTCCAGGGGGGGTTTTCTGACCATCAACAATGGTTTCATGGTCATCGGTACATTCTCAATTCCAGATATTTTTTATTGAAGTAAAATTCCACCATCTGCCGTGGCGGGATTCGAAACCGAGTCCCTTGAACATTAACTGAGTTTCTGGATTAATAGTTTGGCGATAATACCACTAGGCCATCGCCTCCTCATATTGCTAAGGGAGGAAGAAGCCAAGGGGATTGTGGTGAACCATAGATGGTTACCACTATGGGTACTGAACCATAGATGGTTAGCACTATGGGTACTTGTACATATGTTACTGCTGTCACTGTTGGGGTTAGGGTTGGGGTGTTCTACCTGTTGGTATTGTTCTGTGGTACACTCCGGTTGGCTCCGCCTACCTGTAGGAGTATAAAGGTCACTGCACTGCCGGTGACCCTTTAGTCTGGGATTGTATTGTTATATAGTATGCTCCATTCTTGTTACTAATAAAAGCCTTTATTTCCCGGGTACGATCCAGCCTCCTGAGTGATTTAATCGCGCATCAGGGATGCCTGACATAGTAATGTTACAGGAGCAGGAAGAAAAGCCATTGAAGGAGATGCTCTGGCTATGACTGGAATTATTTACTTGAATACAAACCAATTGCAAAATAAATTCCTCGTGCTACCCTTACAGAGTCCTGTAACTTGCTCCCTCCAAGACCTCACTACTTAAGTAAAAAATAAAAATGAGAAGTTTTAGCAGTGTCACAAGTAGGCTTACATTAACACTGCAATAAAGTTACTGTGAAAATCCTCCAGTCGCCATGCTTCGGCGCCTGTTCAGGATCACTGAGGGACAATTTAGGGAATTGCCATCCCGAGGCATGGTACATTGGGGAAACCATGCAGACGCTACGACAACGGATGAATGAACACCGCTCGACAATCACCAGGCAAGACTGTTCTCTTCCTGTGGGGGAGCACTTCAGCAGTCACGGGCATTCAGCCTTGGATCTTCAGGTAAGCGTTCTCCAAGGCGGCCTTCACGACACACGACAGCGCAGAGTCGCTGAGCAGAAACTGAGAGCCAAGTTCCGCGCACATGAGGACGGCCTAAACCGGGATGTTGGATTTATGTCACATTATCAGTAACCCCCACAGCTTGCCTCCTGGGCTTGTAGAATCTCACCAGCTGTTCTGTCTGGAGACAATACACATCTCTTTAACCTGTGTTGAATGCTCCCTTCACCCACATTGTCTGTACCTTTAAGACCTGGCTGGCTTTAGAGATTCGCATTCTAATTAGTATTCTGTAACTTGATTTCTGTGTTTGTGCACTGTTTGAGAGCAGATATCCACTCCATCTGACGAAGGAGCAGTGCTCCGAAAGCTTATGGTATTTGCTACCAAATAAACCTGTTGGACTTTAACCTGGTGTTGTGAGACTTCTTACTGTGCTTACCCCAGTCCAACGCTGGCATCTCCACATTATGACTGGATAGTCAAGGATGTGACCAAATGTTGGTAGTCATTCTGACCCCTACAAAAGGGAATAGATGATGGAGGAGGATGGTGTGGTCAACCATTTCAAAGACTATAGAGATGGCTAGGATTCCAAGGAGAAATAATGCATCAGAGATACAGCCACAGAGGATGTCAGTTGTAACTTTAGTTACAGCCAGTTTGCTGCTACAGCAGGGATGGAAATCTGACTGAAGGGATTCAAGCAGAAAGTTGCGGACACAGGCTTGGGGAGTGAAAGGATGCTGAAGGATTGAGGGAACACGGAAGTTGGAGATAGTCGAGTGGTTTGCAAGGGCAGACAGTTTGGAGCAGAGACTGATAATGAAATAGAGTTATGACAGGGAGTGTGAAAATGCTTAAGGAGAGGGAACCATTTAGAGTGTCAGGTAGCATTAAGGGAAGAATAGCTGTCAGTTTAATGGGAGTAGGGTCAGGGAAGCATGAGAGGGCATGAAAGGAGATAGGAGAGAAAGTGGAGAAGGTACATATTCAAAGTTAATGGGGGGGGGGGGCAATTGCTTGGTGTAAGTTTGGTGTAGTGTGCAAGGGGAAAGTGGAAAAACCAGCAGAGGCAACTGAACTGATTAAGAAGTGTACAAGTTCCTGTCACTTGTTGGAAGGATAATAGAAGGGCGGAGGTGAGAGAGGTTTAGGGAAACAGCTGGTCATGAAGAAAAACATATTAACATATGACTTGAAATAGCTGGAAACCTGTCAACTCCTGATAATGCAACTTAATATGCCATAAAATAATAATACCTCTGTACCCAAATTAGATTTTACTTGGTTGAAATATGGTCCCTAGTGCGATGACAAAATGAGCTTAAACCTATGCCAGGATTTCTTTCCTGTACACTAAGTAAATGATAAATGGCTGTTCTGACAGCTTGAAACAAAATTGTAGCTGGGTGCTTTTCAGTGTGACATCATCTGTATTTCTTAACGACAGCTGGAGTTCCATGGAAGCATCCTTATAATATCAGCGGGTCATAGGTGGCTGCAGTATTCAGTTGCAGCACATTTTGTTCAAGGACGGAGACAGTAAAAGCAACCAAAGTGTTTTTTTAAACTTGGATCTGTTTCAGGGATCAGTGTAATGAATATCATTTCTTTGCACACAGATAAACGATGTGAACTCAGTTCCGAGAAAGTTTTAACAATGTTGGATAGCGCGTTTTCCCCTTTTCCCCAAAACCTACAGTATTCCAATATCAGTATATAGAATCCCTACACTGCAGGAGGAGGCCATTCGGCCCATCGAGTCTGCACTGACTCTCCGAAAGAGCATCTTACTCAGGTTCAACCCCCACACCATTACCCATAACCCCGCGCATTTACCATGCTTAATCCACCTAATCCACACATCTTTGGACACTACGGGGCAATTTAAGCATGGCCAATCCACCTAACCTACACATCTTTGGAGTGTGGGAGGAAACCGGAGCACCCGGAGGAAACCCACGCAGACACGGGGAGAATGTGCAAACTCCACATAGCCAGTGACCCAAGGCTGGAATCTAACCTGGGTGTCCAGCACTGTGAGGCAGCAGTGCTAACCACTGTGCCACCTTGCCACCGTATATGGTCTTATATCTTTAGCTTGAACGTCAGTCACAATTAGCTTCATAACCTTTTTTACCTGTATTGTGCTGCAAACTGTAGTGAACGATGTTAATCCAATGAATCTAAGAAAAGTCGGATATTCAGCCAGAAAAAAACTATTCCATTTGTAATTAACTAGCTGAACAAGATTAGACACAAAGATAGTCAGGCAAAAGCAAACCATGGACTTACTGCTCCGGAATGGGTGAAGAGGAGGAAATAGGGATTTCTTTCAAACAGTACAAAGGAACATTTAATTGCAGTTTTTGCATTGTGAACAACATAGTGCCAGATTCCAAATAAAATGCACCACCCAGTATTGGGGACAACAGGATGACTTGAAAAATGCCCTAAATAATGAATGGATGAAACATCTTCCTGTAACTATCCTGTCTAGTCCTGTTAGAATTTTATTGGTTTCTATGAGATCCCCCCTCATTCACCTAAACTCCAGTGAGTATAATCCTAACCAATTCAATGTCTCCTCATACGTCAGTCCTGCCATCCCAGGAATCAGTCCTGTAAACCTTCTCTGCATGCGCTCTATCGTAGGTACCTCCTCAGATAAGGAGACCAAAACTACATACAATATTCCAGCTCACCAAGCTCCTATATAATTGTAGCAAGGCAACCCTGCTCCTGTACTCGAATCCTCTCGCTATGAAGGCCAACATACCATTTGCCTTGTTTGCCTCCTGCTGCACCTGCATGCTTACAAACAAACAACAAAAGAACAAAGAACAATACAGCACAGGAACAGGCCCTTCGGCCCTCCAAGCCCGCGCCGCTCCCCGGTCCAGGATTGAATCCTGAATCCAGGATCCCCGCCCAATTTTCCAGCCTATCTACATCCTAATATCCTATCCACCGAGCTGTCCCTCACAGCTACGATGCTTTGTTCATCACAACCTATTAATTCACCCCCACCCCCCCATTCCAGACCATGTGATCTCCAGGGAGAGGCGAAAACCCAGAGTGAAAACCCCAGGGCCAATATGGGGAAAGAAAATCTGGGAAATTCCTCTCCGACCCCCTGAGGCGATCGAAACGAGTCCAGGAGATCACACTGGCCCTGATCAGAAAATGCTTCCCAACCCTATTCATTTCCACTTCTGCTTTACGAACTCCATCTGAATTCCCTGCCCCCGAGACAGGTTCCCAACTATCCGCAGTCTCGCTCTGTACTGGCACCAGCAAGATGATCATAGAATGAAGCCTTGAAACGAGAAACAAAGAACAATTAGCCCGCGCCGCTCCCTGATCCAAACTAGACCACTCTTTTGTATCCCTCCATTCCCACTCCGTTCATATAGCTGTCTAGATAAGTCTTAAACGTTCCCAGTGTGTCCGCCTCCACCACCTTGCCCGGCAACACATTCCAGGCCCCCACGATCCTCTGTGTAAAATATGTCCTTCTGATATCTGTGTTAAACCTCCCCCCCTTCACCTTGAACCTATGACCCCTCGTGAACGTCACCACCGACCCAGGGACAAGCTTCCCACCGTTCACCCTATCTATGCCTTTCATAATTTTATACACCTCTATTAAGTCTCCCCTCATCCTCCGTCTTTCCAAGGAGAACAACCCTAGTTTCCCCAATCTCTCCTCATAACCAAGCCCCTCCATACCAGGCAACATCCTGGTAAACCTCCTCTGTACTCTCTCCAAAGCCTCCACGTCCTTCTGGTAGTGTGGCGACCAGAACTGGACGCAGTATTCCAAATGCGGCCGAACCAACGTTCTATACATCTGCAACATCAGACCCCAACTTTTATACTCTATGCCCCGTCCTATAAAGGCAAGCATGCCATATGCCTTCTTCACCACCTTCTCCACCTGTGACGTCACCTTCAAAGATCTGTGGACTTGCACACCCAGGTCCCTCTGCGTCTCTACACCCTTTATGGTTCTTCCATTTATCGTGTAGCTCCTCCCTACATTATTCCCACCAAAATGCATCACTTCGCATTTATCAGGATTGAACTCCATCTGCCATTTCTTTGCCCAAATTTCCAGCCTATCCATATCCTTCTGTAGCCTCTGACAATGTTCCTCACTATCTGCAAGTCCTGCCAGTTTTGTGTCGTCCGCAAACTTACTGATCTCCCCAGTTACTCCTTCTTCCAGATCATTTATATAAATCACAAACAGCAGAGGTCCCAATACAGAGCCTTGCGGAACACCACTAGTCACAGGCCTCCAGCCGGAAAAAGACCCTTCCACTACCACCCTCTGTCTTCTGTGACCAAGCCAGTTCTCCACCCATCTAGCCACCTCCCCCTTTATCCCATGAGATCCAACCTCTTTCACTAGCCTACCATGAGGGACTTTGTCAAACGCTTTACTAAAGTCCATATAGACAACATCCACGGCCCTTCCTTCGTCAACCATTCTGGTCACTTCTTCAAAAAACACCACCAGGTTAGTGAGGCATGACCTCCCTCTCACAAAACCATGCTGACTATCGTTAATGAGTTTATTCCTTTCTAAATGCGCATACATCCTATCTCTAAGAATCTTCTCCAACAACTTCCCCACCACGGACGTCAAGCTCACCGGCCTATAATTACCCGGGTTATCCTTCCTACCCTTCTTAAATAACGGGACCACATTAGCTATCCTCCAATCCTCTGGGACCTCACCTGCGTCCAGTGACGAGACAAAGATTTGCGTCAGAGGCCCAACAATTTCACCTCTCGTCTCCCTGAGCAGCCTTGGATAGATTCCATCAGGCCCTGGGGATTTGTCAGTCTTTATATTCTCTAACAAACCTAACACTTCCTCCTTTGTAATGGAGATTTTCTCCAACGGTTCAACACTCCCCTCCGAGACACTCCCAGTCAACACATCCCTCTCCTTTGTGAATACCGACGCAAAGTATTCATTTAGGATCTCCCCTACTTCTTTGGGCTCCAAGCATAAGTCCCCACTTTTGTCCCTGAGAGGTCCGATTTTTTCCCTAACAACCCTTTTGTTCCTAACGTATGAATAAAATGCCTTGGGATTCTCCTTAATCCTGTCTGCCAAGAACATTTTGTGACCCCTTTTTGCTCTTCTAATTCCCCGTTTGAGTACTTTCCTACTTTCTTTGTACTCCTCCAGAGCTCCCTCCATTTTTAGCTGCTTGGACCTAACATACGCCTCTCTTTTCTTTTTGACCAGTCCCTCAATTTCCCTGGTTATCCACGGCAACTTACCTTCAGCAACTAGTATACAAGGGCACCCAAGTCTCATTGCACATTCCCCTTCTCTTAATTTATAGCCTTTCAGATGATAATGTGCCTTCCTGTTATTCCGACCAAAGTGGATAACATCACATTTAACCACATTATACTGCATCTGCCATGCATTTGGCCACTCACTCAGCTTGTCCAAATCACATGAAGCATCTCTGTATCCTCCTCACAGCTCACCCTCCCACCCAGCATTGTGTCATCTGCAAATTTGGAGATATTACATTTAGTTATCTCATTCTAAACCATTAACATATAGGCTGAATAGCTGGGGTCTTAGTACTGATTCCAGGGGTACCCCACAGGACACTGCCTGCCACTTGGAAAAAGACCTATTTATTCCTACTCTTTCCCTCCTGTCTGACAAATGGTTTTCTATCCATCACAATACACTACCCCCAACTGTATGCACTTTAATATGACACGCTAATTTCTTAGATGGGATCTTGTCAAAAGCCTTCTGAATCCAAATAAACCACATCCACTGACTCCCGCTCTTCAAGTCTACTAGTGTCATCCGCAAAGAATTTCAGTCGGTTTGTCAAGTATGATTTCCCTTTCGTAAATCCATGCTGATTCTGTCCAATTCGGCCACTGTTTACCATGTGCTCTGCTATAAAATCTTTGATAATGGACTCTAGTGTTTTCCCCATTTCCCACATCAGGCCGACTGGTCTATAATTCCCTGTTTTCTCTCTACCTCCGTATACACATTTATTGTAGTTCCACGTTTCTTATCCCTTGTGAGTTATGAACTTCTTTGTACTTCTAAGAGCTTCCCTTAGCTGTGGTGCACACCCCATCCATTTCATGCTGTCAATTCATTTTTTCCCATTCATCAACTAACAGCTAAAAGGGGAGTTACTCTCCAACAGAATTGCCCAACACAGAAAAAGTCATACATTTTATGTGGTGTTCTGAAGAAAGGAAATCGAACAACATAACATTTTCTCATACGTCCACGTGCAACGAAGAGGTTACCCTTCCTTTTCATACAGATTCTCTGTGGTACAACTATTCTGTGTTGAGCGGAGGTGGAGGCAAGCTGCTCAGATCCCTTCCCCTGCATTGTATGAAACCATTCCCCATATCAACAGAGACAAGCTATAAAACTTTTCTGGTCTATTTTCACGAAAAGGTGAGTGGGTGCTTTGCTTGAACGTCAGGTGTCAGCATGCTATCCTGTTCCTAATTGCTGATTTACTATCATTTGGATTTTCCTGGAGGCAAACACCTGCAGGTTTGAAAAGTCAAGAGCTGACTAGATGCAATCTTTGTGGTGCATTATCCTTGTTGGGGAGGTGAAGGCCTAGTGGTATTATCACTAGACTATTAATCGAGAAACTCAGTTAATGTTCTGGGACCTGGGTTCAAATCCTGCCATGGCAGATCGTGGAATTTGAATTCAATAAAAATATCTGGAATTAAGAATCTACAGATGACCATGAAACCATTGCCGGTTGTCAGAATAACCCACCTGGTTCACTAATGCCCTTAAGGGAAGGAAATCTGCCGTCCTTACCTGGTCTGGTCTACATGTGCCTCTAGAGCCACAGCAATGTGGTTTGACTCTCAACTGCCCTCAGGCAACTAGGGATGGGCAATAAATGCTGGCCAGCCAGCGACGCCCATGTCCCATGAATGAATTTTTTAAAAATTATGTAAGTCGGCTACATGCAGCCATTTCCACTGAAGGTATTGAGTGCTCTGGTTATACGGAACCATGTTTCAAGATGGCTCAGGGGCCAAGGGAAAGGTCCCACAGATCATCAGATGTGATCCTGGAGTTCCTGCAGGAGGACGAATGTGCCCGCAGGTGACATGGTAAGGAGGGAGTAGTCCATCTGACCCTCCTGCCCCTCGCTCTGAGGTGTTACTCCCCCTGATCCTACCTCCATTCCTCCTGCCAACCACAGAGGGACAGCTGAAGAGATTCCACTGACCAAGCACCCCCTTTCTCCGGGTGAGTCTGATAATGTGTCCAATAACGTGGAGTAGCACACTACTTTTTCGGTGAAGAGTTCAGAAATTTTGGGTACAAATGTTGCTTGAATAACGGCTCCCAGAAAGTCACCTGCTGTGTTTCAAAAGTCCTCTTCAAACCTGTACCAGTAAGACGTAATATACCTATAAATAGCTCTCAAAATCCTGTACAATGGCTTGTTTATTCACAAGCGACTGGTCACTGTTAGCATAGGGCATTAGTTGGAGTGCTATCCTCCAAAACACCATACAGCCTCCTCACTGAAGGTTAACAGGCAATGTCATTGTCAATCAGACCCTTAATGATCCTTCAGGCCCCCATTCCTAATGAATGTTTCAGCTTCTTGGCCTTTTGGCTAAGATCATGTGACAGATCAAGCCCAAGATGGGGTGCAATGCCTCATCTTGTCAGCATGGATCTTGCTTGTCCCTTTTATGGGGACCTTGAATTGAATTCAATTGGATTTTGAATTCGATTTTTGGTGCAAACAAGGAATGGATTTGGGTTTGCCCGGTCCATCCTGAGCATTGGCTTTATAGCTTTAAAGATGGAGTAAAAAATTTTTAAAATTCCTTCACCAAAGTGAAACATAAACTCCTTCACCAAGGTGGCACCTTGAGCTAACCATGGGCAAAAGCAGTATTCCAAGAGAAACAAAGAATGAAGAATAGTACAGCACAGGAACAGGCCCTTTGGCCCTTCAAGCCTGTGCCGATCACGTTGCCCTATCTCGACCAACCACTTATATCCCGCTATTACCTTTAATCCCTTAATTCCATCTCAATCACACCAACTGGGCTAGCTTCGAAGTTCTTTGATGATTAAAATATCGAAGGAAATCACTTAACTGGAATGTTGATGGTTGAGAAAATTGTGTAAAATTTGTATAATTATTGTTTACCATATTTTGCCAATATTATCGTATCTCCAATATAGTTTTACTAGCTGTCAATCTCAAACCTTTGCTGATTGACTCAGCTAATCCCGCTCTGCAACTGGTCGCTATGAGTGCTTTTGGTGGTGCGGGCTGGGTCTTAGAGAGAAAAATAAGAAGCAGCTTATCCTTCGGTTTATTCTACATATAGGAAAGTGTCAGGGCTTCTCAACTTCCCATTTTGTTGACGCATCGGAGGGCAAGACCTGCCCTATGTGCACTCACAGCCACAGCGCTAACACTTTCAATACAGTTACTGCCTGTGATAAATATTGAAATCAGTTGCTTAAACGATGGGAGAAAGATGGGCGGCGCGGTGGCACAGTGGTTAGCACTGCTGCCTCACAGCGCCAGGGACCCAGGTTCGATTCCCGGCTTGGGTGACTGTCTGTGTGGACTTTGCACGTGTCTGCGTGAGTTTCCTCCGGGTGCTCCGGTTCCCTCCCACAGTCCAAAGATGGCGGGTTAGGTGGATTGGCCATGCTAAGTTGCCCCTTAGTGTCAGGGGGACTGGCTAGGGTAAATGCATGGGGTTATGGGGATAGGACCTGGGTGGGTTTGTGGTCAGTGCAGATTCAATGGGCCGAATGACCTCCTTCTGCTCTGTAGGATTCTATGATTCTATGAAAGTGGGTGTACGCGAATGCAGGAACCAACCGGGGTGATGTTTAATTTCACAGTCGGTTCCATATTAGGAGATAGACCTTTGGAATTTCATAATCTGATTGACTGTCCAGCTAAGCAGTCATTTCTGGTATGGCCTTGCATCAGAAGAATGTGTTCTTCAAACATTAGCAGCTCCCTAAACAGCAATTGGGGAGTTGAGAATGTGCAGCTATAACAGAAATGGTTTTTCTCCCTAATCCTACATGGATTTTCACGTCCCAAAGCTGCACTTTGTTGTAAGCGGTGAGGTGACTTTGAGGATTACGGGAAGCAAGTAGTTTTTTTTTTAATCCCTTGGGTTCTCTGCTGAAATATTATTAACTCATTTCTCCCTCCGCATTTCGCAGAATTTATATCGACTCATAAGCAAAATGTTTTTGCAGCTGTTAACTGCGGTATATCATGGACACTGCTTTGCATTGTTACCAAGAATCACATTTTTTCCTTGTTTCCAGTGGATTTGATGGGAAAAAAGTATCTGTTATTTGCTGGCACATGCTCAGAACAGTGCAGTTGTAGATGAGCTGATGATGATTAACTCTTACCCGCCTGTGAACCATTTAGCATCTCCAGTTTAAAAATATGTTTGCAGCCAATTTGAAATGATTTATAAAGTCTCTTCTGCTTTAATTGAATTCCTATCCAATCAGGTTTATTTTACAAGCAATGGCATCTCTGTAATGGACAAATATTAGGGAGAACCCATCTTTCCACTCACAAACTAATAGAATATTAATTTTGAGAACCCTTAAATAGGCGCTATTTGCTTCTCTAAGAAATATTGTGAGCAAAGATTATTTCTGTGCCGTTAAACAACGTATTGAACAGAGGTTAAGTTCAATTCTCCAATTGTAGTATAAAAAAAACTTTAAAGAAGGCCCTCACTGTGCTCATAGGAATACTCACACTGACTGAGCTCAAGCCTAACTCCACAGGGATTGGGCAGCACAGTGGCACAGTGTTTAGCAGGGACCCGGGTTCGATTCCCGGCTTGGGTCACTGTCTGTGTGGAGTTTGCACGTTCTCCCTGTGTCTGTGTGGGTTTCCTCCGGGTGCCCCGGTTTCCTCACACAGGCCGAAAGATGTGTTGGCTAGATGCATTGGCCATGCAAAATTCTCCCTCAGTGTACCCGAACAGGCGCCGGAGTGTGGTGACTAGGAAATTTTCACAGTAACTTCATTGCAGTGTTACTGTAAGCCTACTTGTGACTGATAAATAAACTTTAAAACTTTATTTGGTGGTGGAGTCAAGTTATTTACATAGTTACATTAAAGTAACTATTTAATATAAATAGCCAGGGAGAGGTGCTTCACCCAGTGAGTGGAGAATCTGACAAACTGATGTCCTTAAAGGGACAGAGAAGTTTGTAACAAATCTATTACAGAGACTTGGTTAAGAGAAGGACAGGATTGGCAGCTTAATATCCCAGGATACAAATGTTTCAGGCGGGATAGAGTGGGATGTAAAAGAGATGGGGGAGTTGCACTACTGGTTAAGGAGAATATCACAGCTGTACTGCAGGAGGACACCTCGAAGGGCTCATACAGTGAGGCAATATGGGTAGAGCTCAAAAATAGGAAGGGTGTAGTCACAATGTTGGGGGTTTACTCTAGGCCCAACTGCCAATGAGAGATAGAGGAACAGATATGGAGGCAGATTTTGGTAAGGTGTAAAAGTAACAGGGTTGTTGTGGTGGGAGATTTTAACTTCCCCTACATTGACTGGGACTCACTTAGTGCTAGGGGTGTGGATGGGGCAGAGTTTGTAAGGAGCATCCAGGGGAACTTCTTGAAATAGTATGGAGGTAGTCCAACCAGGGAAGGGGCCATATTGGACTTGGTATTGGGGAATGAGCCGGCCAGGTGATCGACGTTTCAGTAGGGAAGCAGTTCGGGAACAGTGACCACAATTCAGTAAGCTTTAAGGTACTAATGGATAATGATAAGTGTAGTCCTCAAATTAAGGTGCTAAATTGGGAGAAGGCTAATTACAACAATATTAGGCAGGAACTGAAGAATGTAGATTGGGGGCAGATGTTTGAAGGCAAATCAACATCTGGCATGTGGGAGGCTTTCAAGTGCAAGTTGATAGGGATTCAGGAACGGCACATTCCTGCAAGGATGAAGGATAAGTATGGCAAGTTTTGGGAACCTTGGATAACGAGAGATATTGTGAGTCCAGTCAAAAAGAAAAAGGAAGCATTTGTCAAGGGTAGGAGGCTGGGAACACATGAAGCAAGTGTGGAATACAAGGAAAGTAGAAAGAAACTTAAGCAAGGAGTAAGGAGGGCTAAAAGGGGTCACGAAAAATCATTGGCCAGCAAGATTAAGGAAAATCCCAAGGCTTTTTATACAGATATAAAGAGCAGGAGGGTAGCCAGGGAGAGGGTTGGCCCACTCAAGGAGGGAATCTATGCGTGGAGCCAGAGGAAATGGGCGAGGTATTAAATGAGTACTTTGCGTCAGTATTCACCAAAGAAAAGGACTTGGTGGATGATGAATTTGGGAAAGGGTGTGTAGATAGTTTGAGTCATATTGAGATCAAAAAGGAGGAGGTATTGGGGTTCTTGAGAAACATTAAGGTAGACAAGTCCCCAGGGCCTGATGGGATATACCCCAGAATACTGAGAGAGCAAGGGAGGAAATTGCTGGGGCCTTGAGAGAAATCTTTGTATTCTCACTGACTACAGGGGAGGTACAGTAAGAAGTCTCACAACACCAGTTTAAAGTCCAACAGGTTTATTTGGCAGCACAAGCTTTCAGAGTCTCGCTCCTTCATCAGGTGAGTGGGGAGTTGTGTCCACAAACAGGGCATATGCAGACACAAACTCAATTTGCAAGATAATGGTTGGGTTGCGAGTCTTTACAGGTAATCAAGTCTTAAAGGAACAGACAATGTGAGTGGAGAGAGGGTTAAGCACAGGTTAAAGAGATGTGTATTGTCTCCAGCCAGGACAGTTAGTGAGATTTTGCTAGCCCAGGCAAGTCATGGGGATTACAGATAGTGTGACGTGAACTCAAGATCCCGGTTGAGGCCGTTCTCATTTGTGCGGAACTTGGCTATCAGGGGAGGTCCCAGAGGATTGGAGAATAGCCCATGTTGTTCCTTTGTTTAAGAAAGGTAGCAAGAATAATACAGGTAACTACAGGCCGGTGAGCCTTACGTCGGTGGTAGGGAAATTATTAGAGGGAATTCTTCGAGACAGGATTTACTCCCACTTGGAAATAAGTGGACGTATTAACGAGAGGCAACATGGTTTTGTGAAGGGGAGGTCGTGTCTCACGAACTTGATCGAGTTTTTCAAGGAAGTGACGAAGATGATTGATGAGAGTAGGGCAGTGGATGTTGTCTACATGGACTTCAGTAAGGCCTTTGACAAGGTCATTCAGGCAGACTGGTGCAGAAGGTGAAGTCACATGGGATCGGAGATGAGCTGGCAAGATGGATACAGAACTGGCTCGGTCATAGGAGACAGAGGGTAGCAGTGGAAGGGTGCATTTCTGAATGGAGGGCTGTGACAAGTGGCATTCCTCAGGGATCAGTGCTGGGACCTTTGCTGTTGTAATATATATAAATGATTTGGCGGAAAATGTAACTGGTTTGATTAGTAAGTTTGCGGACGACACAAATGTTGGTGGATTTGCGGATAGCGATGAGGAACCTCAGAGGATACAGCAAGATATAGATCGGTTGGAGACTTGGGCAGAGAGATGGCAGATGGAGTTTAATCCGGATAAGTGTGACGTAATGCATTTTGGAAAGTCTAATACAGATAGGAAATATACCACCTGTAAATGGCAGAACCCTGAACAGTATTGATTGCAGAGGGATCTGGGTGTACAAGTACACAGGTCACTGAAAGTGGCAATGCAGGTGGAGAAGGTAGTCAAGAAAGCATACGGCATGCTTGCCTTCATTGGCCGGGGCATCGAATTTAAAAAGTGACAAGTCATGTTGCACCTTTATAGAACCTTATTTAGGCCGCACTTGGAATATAGTGTTCAATTCTGGTCGCCACACTACCAGAAGGATGTGGAGGCTTTGGAGAGGGTACAGAAAAGATTTACCAGGATGTTGCCTGGTATGGAGGGCATTAGACAAGAGGAGAGGTTGGAGAAACTTGATTTGTTCTCACTGGAATGATGGAGGTTGAGGGGCGACCTGACAGAAGTCTACAAGATTATGAGGGACATGGACAGAGTGGACAGTCAGAAGCTTTTTCCCAAGGTGGAAGAGTCAATTACTAGGGGGCATAGGTTTAAGGTGCGAGGGGCAAGGTTTAAAGGAGATGTATGAGGGAAGTTTTTTACGCAGAGGGTGGTGGGTGCCTGGAACCCATTGCCGGGGGAAGTAGTGGAAGCAGATATGATAGTGACTTTTAAGGGGCCTCTTGACAAATACATGAATAGGATGGAAATAGAGGGATATGGTCCCCGGAAGGGTCGGGGGTTTTAGTTCAGATGGGCAGCATGGTCGGTGCAGGCTTGGAGGGCCGAAGGGCCTATTCCTGTGCTGTAATTTTCTTTGTTCCTTGTTCTTTGAGAAATACTTGTGGTTGTTTGCAATTTTTGAGGGTCACTGCTTTGGGCAGAAGGACCTCGTGACTGTCAGTGTTTGGAGAAAACATGTACAGATGGTAGTAAAGGCAGATGGGGGGAGCAGAGGAAATTAGTGCTGGCTACAGAGAGAACCATGTGGGAGGTTCAAAGGACTAACCAAACAGCCATGTCCGAATCCAGACCAAGGTTCCCAACTGGAGTAAGGGATGGTGGGAGGGAATCACAGAAATGGAGGCGACTGCTGGGAAGTACCATGAGATTAGAGGTGGATTGCAAATGGTGAAACCAGCTTCTGTGCCACCTGGAACAGGAATAACATTTCCAAATCAAAAGATAGGTGTTCTCTTCTGCCTGTCTAACTTGTTGCTGGAGCTACACATCCCTGTCTGCAATAATTGATTTGTGGTCGATTTCCATCGTCATAGAAACACTGAATACCAGAGACCACCCAGCACCCCCGAAATCCAGCACTGTGATGAGGAAAACAATAAGAACGACATCATGTTATTCTCAATTGCATCTGCTTCGCACTGTGCCCACTTGTATTTTGTGTCACCAGGTCTGTGCTGTGGGAAATGAGGAAGGGGTTCAAGCTAAGACGGTGCTGTTGGAGTAAATCCTCAAGTCATTTTCCAGCCTCCTCCCCCACCCCCAGCACATTTGCAAAAGAATCCTGGACCTACATGTCATAATGAAGGCCAAACCAAATGTCTGGAATGTACTACACCTCTTGTTTGCTGAGCCTATTAACTATAAGAATTATAAAATATAGCATTATGTTTTGTATAAGTTTCTAAAGTTAATTTATCAGTGTCAAAAGTAGGCTTACATTAACGCTGCAATGAAGTTACTGTGAAAATCCCCTAGTCACCACATTCCAGCACATGTTCAGGTACGCTGAGGGAGAATTTAGCATGGTTAACATACCTAACCAACATGTCTATTGGACTGTGGGAGGAAACCGGAGCACCTGGAGGAAACTCACACAGACATAGGGAGAACGCGCAGACTCCGCAAGACAGTGACCCAAGCCGGGAATCGAACCTGGCTCCCTGATGCTGTGAGGCAGCTGTGCTAACCACTGTGCCACCATGCCATCCTTGCTATTAATGATTTTAACACAGTCAAATTTCAAGAAAGAATGATAGAAATGAGAGGACAAAAGCTTTAGGATTGGGGAAAGATTATGGTTAGGACAACACCAACAGATGATAGAAGTGAAGGCTGAAACGTAACCATACTAACTGGGAAAATCATTACATTCTTTAGCCAGTTAACCTTCAAATATAAATGCCTTTGATATTAAGATGGTAACCAACCCCACTATTTGTTATTGTTAAGCTATGCAGTAAGAATATATTTTGCCTGCTTTAAAAATCTGTCCCACAGGTGAGTCACTATCAAAAAAATGACTTAAAGTCAAAGTACCAGAACTGTGAAACATGTCTCAAAAACCAGCAATATGATGGATTTCCACCTCCGCGCTGGAGAGGTGCACGGTCTGATTTTTGACAGCTTGACACCTAAGGCATTGTGGAGATGAATATCCTTCCTTCCCGAGCTCACCATCTCAATCATCACACTCAAATAAATCTGACTGGCATTCAGATTGGTTTCATTTCCTTCAGTTGTCAGTGTAGACCTTCCTCATTTCCACATTCACATGCTAGCGACTATTGCTTATTTTTAATATTTTGTCCGATATTTTGCCTGTATTTTGTCAAATATTTGAATTAGGTTCAGTAAGAAGTCTCACAAAACCAGGTTAAAGTTCAACAGGTTTATTTGAAATCAGGAGCTTTCAGAGCACTGCTCCTTCGTCAGGTGAGTGAGTAACCTCCACTCACCTGATGAAGGAGAAGCGCTCCGAAAGCTTGTGATTCCAAATAAATCCGTTGGACTTTAACCTGGTGTTGTGAGACTTCTTACTGTGCCCACCCCAGTCCAACGTCGACATCTCCACATCTTGAATTAGGTTGGCAAGGCTAGCCAAAAGAGTGCAAAACACAGCACAGTCTTTATGCATTTTGGTCATTGTTACCTGGGTGGCAATCTGTTGAAGTGGATTACTTGTTTTTCTGTAGAATCCACCCAATGGAATGAAAAACAAGTTAGTTCTAAAATAAAAACAGAAGCTGCTGGAAAATCTCAGCGGGTCTGACAGCATCTGTGGAGAGAGAATAGAGCGAAACATTTTGAGTATGGATGACCCTTTGTGCACCACTATATTGTATAGTACAACGGAATTATTCCTCCTGATTTTACCAAGGTAAATGTGGTACTTTGCAATAAGACTGTAATGTTAAGAATCCCATTCCAAAGGCCACATCAGTCAAGATGTAACAGTTCTGTACTACCCAAGAGACACAGGATAGAATCACTAGCGGAGAGAGAGAAAGAGAAAGAGAGGGGTAAAGAGAAAGACTTAAATTTATATAGCACCTTTCATGACTTCGCAAGTCCCAAAAACACTTCACAATCAAATAAGCACTGTTTGTTAAAGCATAGTTACTGTTGGAATTGTCAGCCATGCAAAAGCTAGTATCAGAGAACCACAGAATCCTACAGTGCAAAAGAGGCCCTTCGGCCCATCAAGTCTGCACCGACACATGAAAGGCTCTGAACTGCCCACCTAATCCCCTTGCCGGCACTTGGTCCATAGCCTTGAATGTTATGGCATGTCAGGTACACATCCAGGTGCTTTTTAAAGGATGTGAGGCATCCTGCCTCCACCACCCTCCCAGGCAGCGCATTCCAGACCCTCAAAACCCTCTGAGTAAAAAGGTTTTTCTTCAAATCCCCCCTAAACCTTTCATCCCTCACTTTTAACTTGTGTCCTCTCATAACTGATCCTTCAACTAAAGTGAACAGCTGCTCCCTATCCACCTTGTCCATGCCCCTCATAATCTTGAACACCTCAATCAGGTCGCCCCTCTCAATGTACACAGAAAGTTGCTGTAAGCGACAATGAGACAACGATCAGAAAATTATTTACTGATGTTGGTTGAGGGATAAATATTGACCAAGACACGGCGGAGAATATAGGGTTTTATTACTGTATATCTTCAGTGAGGGCTCATCAATCAGTTTGGTTGAAAAGCTTTGCTGATCCTTTCCCTGCTCAGAGGCATCATGGATGCCCTGTAGATGGCGATGGATTAGAGGAAACCAGTGCTCTCGAAAAACAGTCAAGGCTTTACAGGCACCTGTCAATGAGGTAAGATGCAGGTGCTATTCCTTCGTCACTGTGCTAACTATAATCCCAATAAATAAGTTGAAAAACATAATGCCCAAATTCCACAGCTTTAACCAACTGGGGCAGATGTCAGCCCCCTATGTTCCTGCATTGAAACAAGTTATTTACCTCCTATTGGCCAAATTTTGTAGCTAAAATAACAGCTAACATTGCTCACTGCAAATTGAACAGCATCTCTGGCAACTGCATAAAGATGGCAATCTGGAAGTTGCTGTCCAAAATGTGTTTCTCCTTCAAAAGCTTCCTGAAAGCAACGTCTTGCCACCTGACTCCCCATTGAAATACATGGGAGTCCCTAGAGTCTTATTTGCTGAGAAACAGCCTCCTCTTTGGCACAGAGCATTGACTTTTAGAAGGGCAAAGTTTCATTCTTCAGCTTTTAATTATTGTTGGAGATACTTTTTTTTTAAAGATTTTCCTTTGTGTCTCTGTTGTCTCTCTGTTATAATCCAATCTTTCTCCCCCTCTTGTCATCTCTCTCACTGTACCTAATTTGATATGGAATTCATGAATCTAAATTAACCTACCTGGTTCAGGCTCTGTGCTGCTTATTAATGATTCTTTAACCTGATCAGTCAAAGAGACAGACTGTGCCTTGCCCTGATCACAAATCAAAGATGCTCTGTAGATGACACTTGTTGGGTTGTCAGCTGATAGGAACTTGCCAAGCAAAAACCTGAAGAAAGCCGATGGGCAAATGGAAATATAATAAATGACTGGTGTTGTTAACTTGACATGGCCCTTTCAATTTGTACCAATTTTACAGATTTTTAAAAAACTTTTCCAATTCAATCAAATCAAGTCCAATTCAGAGTCTCAACAAGTTGAGACATTCCCGATCCAAGCTGACAAGACAGGGCCTCCACTCCTGTCTTGGGCCCGATCTACATGAGCCAAGCTGATTGGAGTAGGTGCAGACTCTCCTCCTCCAAGGCTTGATCTCATTTGCATCTTAGCCAAAAGGCCGAGATGCCGCTTTTAAACATTGCTTCAAATGAAGCTTAAATGTAATCTAATGACCTCAACCAAGCGCAGCCTGTCCATACTACACTTGATCTTAGCCAAAAGGCCGAGAAGCGATTTTACAGATTTGATTTTTTTTATTTCAAAAATATACTTTATTCATTAAAAAAAACTCTCAAATGAACATTGCAAAATGACAGATCCAAAAGTTACAAACAGTGCAAAAAAAGAATCATTTTTACAGTACAATACAGTGCTTATTTACAAAACAATACATTCATTACATTTCATTTCTTAAAACTATACACATACATCAGAGTTTACTGTGTGCCGTTATTTTTCAGGTTGGCACACAGTTACGCAGGCCGAGGGTATTCTGCAGTTACCCGGCCCTCGGTCTGCCTCGGTTGAGACGCTTTACCCGGTGGCCTTTCCCCATTGTGCCTTGGCGGCGGCTGCCCCAAGCTTGAGCGCGTCCCTGAGCACGTAGTCCTGGACCTTGGAATGTGCCAGTCTGCAACACTCGGTTGAGGACAATTCTTTCAGCTGGAAGATCAGCAAGTTTTGGGCGGACCAAAGCACGTCCTTCACCGAGTTGATGACCCTCCAGCAGCAGTTGATATTTGTCTCGGTGTGCGTCCCCGGAAACAGCCCGTAGAGCACAGAGTCCTGCGTCACCGAGCTGCTCGGGACGAACCATGACAAATACCACTGCATCTCACTCCAGACCTTCTTTGCAAAGGCACATTCCACAAGGAGGTGTGCGACCGTCTCATCAGCCCCGCAGCCGTTTCGAGGGCAGCGTGCGGTGAGGTTGAGACCTCGAGCGTGCATAAAGGATCTGACGGGGAGTGTCCTTCTCACCACCAGCCAAGCCAGGTCTTGGTGCTTGTTTGTGAGTTCTGGTGATGAGGCATTCTGCCAAATGACATTGACAGTCTGCTCAGGGAACCATCCGACAGGATCCGCCGTCTCCTTTTCTCTCAGGGCCTCAAGGACATTACATGCTGACCACTGCTTGATAGCCATGTGGTCAAAGGTGTGTTTCCGGAAGAATTTCTCCACGAAGGACAGGTGCTGCGGTACGGTCCAACTACTTGGAGCGTTCCGCGGCAATGTGGCCAGACCCATCCTCCGCAACACTTGGGACAGGTAGAACCTCAAAAGATAGTGGCACTTGCTGTTAGTGTACCGAGGATCTACACACAGCTTGATGCAGCCGCACACAAAGGTGGCCATCAGGATGAGGGCGGCGTTGGGAACGTTTTTCCCTCCGTTCTCTGGAGATTTGTGCATCGCCTCCCTCCGGACACGATCCATCTTTGATCTCCAGATAAACTTGAAGATGGCCTGGGTCACTGCTGCTGTGCAGGATTTGGGGATTGGCCACACCTGCGCCACGTACAACAACACGGACAGGACCTCGCATCGGATCACAAGGTTCTTCCCAGTAATGGAGAGGGAGCGTTGCTCCCACAATCCCAATTTTTGTCTGGCTTTGGCAATGCGCTCCTCCCAGTTTTTGGCGCATGCCCCTGCCGCTCCAAACCATATCCCCAGCACCTTGAGGTAGTCTACCCTAATGGTGAAAGGGGACAAAGGATGTGTCAGGCCAGTTCCCAAAGAACATGGCCTCACTCTTACCCTGGTTGACTTTGGCCCCCGAGGCCAGCTCGAACTGCTCACAGACTTGAAGGAGCCTGCGAACAGACGAGGGGTCCGAGCAGAAAACAGCCACGTCATCCATGTACAGGGAGGCTTTGACTTGCATCCCTCCGCTGCCTGGAATTGTAACCCCTTTGATGCCTGGGTCGCTTCTGAGGGCCTCGGCAAAGGGTTCAATGCAACACACAAAAAGGACGGAGGAGAGAGGGCAGCCCTGCCTGACTCCAGACCTGATCTGAAACATATCTGATTCCCACCCGTTGGTTGAAGCTGCGCTACTGATGTCTGTGTAGAGCAGTTGGATCCAATTGTGGATTCCCTTCCCAAAGCCCATTTTGGAGAACACATCCATCATGAGGCTGTGTGATATTCTGTCAAACGCCTTCTCCTGGTCTAGACTGATGAGGCAGGTGTCCACCCGCCTGTCCTGCACGTAGGCGATCGTATCCCTGAGTAGCGCGAGGCTATCAGAGATCTTCCTGCCGGGTACAGCACAGGTTTGATCAGGATGGATCACTGACCCCAGAGCAGACTTGACCCGGTTGGCGATAACCTTGGCCAGAATTTTATAATCCACGTTCAATAGTGAAATGGGTCTCCAATTTCTAATTTCTTCCCTTTCCCCCTTCTGCTTGTAGATGAGGGTAATGATGCCTTTCCTCATGGATTCTGACATGCTGCCTTCCAGAAGCATACTCTCGTATACTTCCAGGAGGTCCGGGCCCGTCACGTCCCACAACGCCGAGTAAAACTCCACCGGTAAGCCGTCGCTACCGGGAGTTTTACCCTTCTGAAGGGACTCGACGGCCTTTGTCAGCTCATCCAGAGCTACCGGTCTGTCCAGGCTCTCCCGCTCGCCGTCGTCCAAGACTTGCGTGATAGACGACAGGAAAGACTGGGAGGCCATGCTGTCTGTTGGCTTCAGGTCATACAGTCCGGCATAGAAGGATTTGCAAATCCTCAGAATGTCAGACTGCGATGACCTTACAGCACCATCTTCTTCCTTCAGGCTGCAGATCACAGAGGTTTCTCTGTGCACCTTCTGGAAGAAGAAACGCGAGCACGTTTCGTCCTGTTCCACGGAGTGGACCCTGGACCGGAAGATAACCTTGGAGGCCTCCGAGGCAAAGAGCGAGGCTTGCTGGCTCTTGACCTCCCAGAGATCCTCCTTGACATCCGCCCCCATCGACTGCAGTTGGAGTAGCTCCTGCATGCTTTTCTGGAGTCGGGACATTTCCCCCCGTCTCTCCCTGGCCTTCTGAACCCCTTTGCGGATAAAGATTTTACAGATTTTTAAAAATACTTTTCCAATTCAATCAAATCAAGTCCAATTCAGAGCCTCAACAAGTTGAGACATTCCCGATCCAGGCTGACAAGACAGGGCAAGCGACCATTTACCCTGTCCTGGGCCTGATCTACATGAGCCAAGCTGATTGGAGGAGGGAAAGCAATTCCTCCTCCAAGACTTGAGCTCATTTGCATCTTAGCCAAAAGGCCGAGATACCGCTTTTAAAAATTGCTTCATATGAAACATATGAAGCTTCAATGTAACCCAATGACCTCGACCAAGTGCAGCATCCACATAACTACACTTGATCTTAGCCAAAAGGCCGAGAAGCGATTTTACAGATTTGATGCCCAGATACAGATTTTACAGATTTGATGCCCAGATATAGCCAGCTCAAAAGTCTGTAAGGATGAAGTTAAAGAATAATTGAGGAAGGAAAGGTCTATCAGGTACACATTTTTAACATCCTGTTGGCCCAGTCCTCATTTACATGTCAATGCAGCATGCGACGTGGATTCGGCCTTTTGGCTAAGATCGAGTGTGGTATGGATAGGATGCTGCGCTTGGTTGAGGTCATTGGGTTGCATTTAAGCTTCATTTGAAGCAATTTTTAAAAGCGGCACCTCGGCCTTTTGGCTAAAATGCAAATTAGATCAAGCCTTGGAGGAGGAGAGTCTGCACCTACTCCAATCAGCTTGGCTCATGTAGATCAGGCCCAAGACAGGAGTGGAGGCCCTGTCTTGTCAGCTTGGATCGGGAATGTCTCAACTTGTTGAGACTCTGAATTGGACTTGATTTGATTGAATTGGAAAAGTATAAAAAATAAATAAATAAAAATGTGACGTGGATTGTACCATTCCACTATACATCATCATGGTGTCAGCATAAACTTTTACAAGCATGTTAAGAAAAATTAAATTTAAAAAAACCTGAAAGATCTAATAAATCTACAACAGGCTCATCAAAGCCTGGAAAAGAGAAAAAAAAATCGAGGGTGCAGATCCTTCATCGGAACCGGTAATGGGTAATGGATCCCCTTAATGGATCCCATTTATGGATTCCATTTATGGATCCCCTTAATGGATCATCTTGATGGGGATGAACAAAACAAGGAAGTGTGTATAAGATTGCCAATCGGTTGAATAGTTTAGCAGATTTCCTCATTTGATAAGATGTGAACAGTGGATGCTGTGTGAAGCTAATCTCAGTGAGGCCATTTGCCTCAGATTCTTCCTCTGTATTTATGCTGTACAAGGATGCTCCCAGCAAGACCATTAAAAGTAACCACAACAAGCTCTTTTTATGCATTTCTTCTTGCATTTATTTTTTCTTTGGGGAACGGTGGGAAGGTAGTGGAAATAATCCCGAGCTGATTATCAGCCCGCTGGACCACATGAACAATCCTTCCAGCCAACAAGTCCTGACGTGGGGCTTGAACCTGGAGCTTCTGATCCCGAGGTAGGGAATATTACCACTGCATCACAAGACCTCTTAAAATAGCAGTGAGACGGTGTAAGACTTTAGACTAGGGCATTATTAACATACATGAGTACTGAAAAAGAGCAAAAAATGTAAAGCCTGGAAATGATTCTGTGATACATTTCCTTAATGAGTTTGTTAAATTCCTGTGTATTGTTTTTATAGAAGTATTAACCTAATTACCCGCAATCCGTTACTGACTTCATGATGAGGAATTTGATACGCACATAGTAAGCTCGACAATGCTGACAGGGTGGCACAGTGGCACAGTGGTTAGCATTGCTGCCTCACAGCGCCAGGACCTGGGTTCAATTCCGGCCTCGGGTGACTGTGTGGAGTTTGCACATTCTCCCCGTGTCCGTGTGGGTTTCCTCCGGGTGCCCCAGTTTCTTCCCACATACCCATGGATGTGCAGATTAGGTGGATTGGCCACGGTAAATTGTCCCTTATTGTCAGAGAGATTAGCAGGGTAAATACATGGGGTTACGGGGATAGGGCCTGGGTGGGATTGGTGTCGGTGCAGACTCGATGGGCCGAATGGCCTTCTTCTGCACTGTCGGGATTCTATAACAAGAATTTTCAGGCTTGTATTATGAATGTTACAATATTTCCAGCCAATGCATTGTTAAACTACATTACATTTGCTCTTCTGCAGATCGTGCATGTTTGGAGGATGATTAGTATAGATAGCAACACCTGTCAATAAACAGCAGGTTTTGTGAATACACAGCAGTGGTTCCCTAACTTGCTGAAAATACAGATCAGCACAAAATAAGCTGTAATCCAAACTTTTGTCATAAAATTCATTTGCACACTGGCCAAATTCCAACCACAAAGAGTAGAATGCATTGTAAACAATTGGCAGTAGAACCAGCAATAACATGAGGATGCATTTTCTGTGCAGTAGACTGCGATGATTTGGGACACACTCCCTGAATGTGTTCGGGAAGCAGATTTAATAGTAATTTTCAGTAATTACGAATTGGATAAATATTTGTGGGGAAAACAACTGCAAGGCAGTTGGGAAAGGACAGTTTGGTGAACCTAATTGCACAGCTCCACCAAAGAGCTGACACAGGCACGATAGGCCGAATGGCCTCTTAAATGCCATACCTGATACTCTGCCCATCATTTACTTGTGCAGATCTTCACCTGAAGATCCTATCTCCTGGAATGTTGAATTGATGGCCCTCCCTCACCACGTCTCTGTGATAGCAACAAGGTCACAATTCCATGTGTCAATCCGTGCCCTTAACTCATCAGTCTTACCTATAATACCCCTAGAATTAAAGTAGAGGCCATCCAGCATTGCCTTATTTCCTTGGACCTCAAAATGTCTGAACTCCCTCTGTCTTGGTTCCTTTGCTATAGAATGTTGTTCCTTTTTGTATGGATGCCCTGTGTCCCCTCCCCCTGCTGAGCTTGTTTAAACTCCTCCCAACAGCACAAGCAAACCCACCACAAGGAAGTTAGCCCCATTCTGATTCAGGTGCAGACCATCCCGCTTGTACATGTCCCATCTTCCCCAGAAACAATCCCAATGATCCAGCAATCTAAAACCATCCCTCCTGCACCAATTCTTGAGCCATATATTAATTTGCTCCATTTTCCTATTTCTGTACTCACTAGCACATGGCATCGGGAGTAATCCAGAGATTACCAACCTTCAAGGTCCTGTTTTTTAATCTGTTACCTAGCTCCCTGAATTCTAGATGCAAGACTTCATCCATCATTCTACCTATATCATTGGTACCAATGTCTACCACGATCTCCAACTTATCACGCTCCCCCTTTAGGATGCCTGCAGCCGTTCAGTGACATCCTTGACCCTGGCCCTGGGGGGGCAATACAGCATCCTGGAGTCACGTCTGCAGCTGCAGAAACCCCTGTCTGCTCCCCTAACTAATGGATCCCCTATTCAATTTTGTTAGATCTGATGGAAAACAGGCTAATCATGAATTGTGTCCATTTATTTCGAGGTGGAACAGCCTTCCTGAAAACCAACTGTTTTGAAACTGAATGCACAGATATTAGGTAAACCTACCACTGTGTGTTGTTCACACAGGCCCACGTTATTGTATAAATTCATTGTTGTGCCAGTTAAGGTTTGGATTTTCAACGCTGGGATGCATACTGAAAGTGTGGTTTGCAATCCTAAGTGTCTCAGATGTCCAAACCGGACTGCATTCTGTCTCATTGCAAAATATAACATTACTTACTGACCATCATATCCACTTACTACATGTCATTTCTATTTCTAGCTAATTCTGCCAAGTCCACTACAATCTAGGGAACAGAGAAACACATGCAGTAGAGAAAGAAAACATGATTACTGGAAAATGAACCAATTTAAGTATATACATTTTGCTTCTTTGTTATCTCAACATTAATCTGAAGCGCCGTCAAATTAATAATTTACCACAATTTTGTCTCTCTGCTATTTAAATTAAGAATTTTCAAGCAAGGCTTTTTTAAACTAAACGAGTCCAAATGTTTCCATTATTCACCAACGTAATTAAACCCAAAGCTGTTTGGTTCACTGACATTGTTTAAGGAGCTTGTCTATTCTTAAGATTTCCCACAATCAGCAAACATCTAGTGGTATTTGGCCTAGTGCGTCTCAGCAGCAGTCAAACAACAGGCAATGAACCAACTCCACCTTTAAATAAAGACAGATGTGCATTTTGGTTAAATTTTACGAGGCACTGATTTAATGAAGAGTCTTTAAACAATGCAAAGGCAAAGCAGTTATGCCTTTTAACAAAATGACATTGTCCAGAACTTTTTTGTAAAATACTTTGTAAAATAAATGCATGTGTGTTAGAACGATAGCAGCACAGCTAACACTAACAGAAAAGGCTCATAATACACAATTATCACTTCTTAAAATATACTTCATAGTTAACATCCCCTTCTGTGGTTCAGTGATAGAATAAGGGGGACAAAGACACAGACCCGATTGGAGTTAACTGCAGCAGCACTGGAGGATAAAAAAGTGAGAGGGAGATAGATTGTGGGGGATAATAATGCAAGTCGAATTGGAGACAACAGCAGCAGAAGAGAATAAGCAAGGGAGAGAGAGAGCTGGATAGGACTGCCAGCCTGATTGTACATAGTAGCAGCAGAGGACTGGTGGCATGCTTAAGTCTGAAAAAGTGAGCGAAAAACAACAATCAAACTGATTTCCCAAGAAGGCTGTGAGTTAATTACTTGGTGGGTAGTCTATCTTTGTGAACCTTTCTCCAAAGTTAAGGGATTAATCTAAGGAGCTGGGAAATTAAAAATTTGATTTTTTTTAAGGGTTAAGTAAAACATTTAAGTGAACTTCCTTACGTTTTCAGGACATGAGCAGAAGGGAAGTGAGTAGCTGGTGAGTCTTTCTTTTTTAAGCAGTAACTTTATCCACTCTTAGATAGAGGAATGGCAGGGCAGCTCCAACATCCTGTGTCATGTGGGAACTCCAAGACATTTCCTGAGTCCTCAATAACCATACCTGTGAGAAGAATTGTCAGCTGCAGTGGGTCAAGCTCTGGGTTTTGGAGCTTGAGCAGCAGCTGGCATCAATGCGGCACAACGGTGAGATTGGGAGTTTTGTGGATAACACATTTATAGATGTGGTCACCCCGTAGCATAGATATATGCAGAGAGAGAGGTAATGGGTGACCGCCAAGCAGTTAAGGAGAAACAGGTAGGTAGTGCAGGAATCCCCTATTGCAATTCACTCTTGCAGACGCTACGACAACGGATGAATGGACACCACGCGGCAGGCATGTTCCCTTCCAGTCGGGGAACACTTCAGCAGTCAAGAGCATTCAGCTTCCGATCTTCGGGTAAGTGTACTCCAAGGCGGCTTTCAACATACACGAGAATGCAAAATCGCCGAGCAGAAACTGATAGCCAAATTCCGCATGCATGAGGACGGCCTCAACCGGGATCTTGGGTTCATGTCACATTACATGTAGCCCCCACCATTTGGCCTGGGCTTGCAAAATCCTACTAACTGTCCTGGCTTGAGACAATTCACGTCTCTTTAACCTGTGATTATCCCCCCTCTCCACTCACACTGTCTGTACCTGCAAAGACTTGATTACCTGTAAAGACTCGCATTCCAACCATTCTTCACATTCCAATCTGTCATTATCTTGCAATTGTGTCTTTGCCGATATATGTCATATTTGTGAACTTACTTCTCCACTCACCTGATGAAGGAGCAGCGCTCCGAAAGCTCATGATTCCAAATAAACCTGTTGGACTTTAACCCGGTGTTGTGAGGCTTCTTACTATTTCACTCTTCAACAGGTATTCAGTTCTGAATACTGATGAAAGTGATGGTTGGCAGTGCAGACAGAGCCAAATCCATGGTACCATGGCTGGCTTAGTTGTACAGGTAGCAGGGTGAGTGTGTAAGAAGAAGATTGGAAGAGCAATAGTGAGAGGAGATTCAATGGTTAGAAGAATAGGCAGGCATTTCTGAAGCTGCAGACATGAATCCAGGAAGGCATGTTATCACCCTGGAGCCAGGGTCACAGAATGGCTGCAGAGCACTCTGGAACCCTAAATGGGGAGGGTGAGCCAGTGGCTGTACTCCACATTGGTACCAATGACCCAGGTAGAAAGAGGAATATGGTTCTGCAATAAGAATTTAGGGAGCTAGGGAGGAAATGATCAAGCAGGACCTCAAAAGTAGTATTGCTGAAAAATTAGATATGCTGTCAAAGCTTTTCATCTTGCACTTATCAGGACAGATACAAGAATGTCAAATTTCAAAGGGAGCAACAGTTTATTCTGCATGAAAAAAGGACGCTGATTGATTGCCAACTCCACTCTGATTGTTTGAGATGTTGCCATGCAGAATGTACCAGGATACTATCGTCCTCACACTTCTGTTTTACTTAAAAAAGGTGCAATGCCTGGATATGTTCTAGTTGTCTGTAATGGACAGGCTGCAGTGTATGTCGCTTTTAGCAAGCATAAGTAAGCCTGACTGATAATCTTAAATTGGTTGTGAGTGTAACTCCTAGCACACTTGGGATGCTCAGCAAGTGCTGCCCAATCGCAGAACTTCACCTAACATTAGACAATACGTTCTGAGTTTTGCAAGCATGGTCTGGTTGAGTATAATCAGTACTCTACCTATTGTGAAAAGTTGAAGGGACATGCTGCTTGATCTGATCTGCCAGTTCTTGAGACATGATGTGGAGATGCCGGCATTGGACTGGGGTAAACACAGTAAGAAGTCTAACAACACCAGGTTAAAGTCCAACAGGTTTATTTGGTAGCAAAAGCCACTAGCTTTCGGAACAGGCTGTTCCTTCATCAGGTGGGTGGGAACTTCCACCCACCTGATGAAGAAACAGCCTGTTCCGAAAGCTCGTGGCTTTTGCTACCAAATAAACCTGTTGGACTTTAACCTGGTGTTGTTAGACTTCTTACAGTTCTTGAGACATACAGCCTACTTATCTGGCATCGTACTGAAGTTCATATACAACATTACTCATTTATGTGATAAGCAGAACGTCATTTTGCCTTGTCGGCAGCTTCCTGTTAGTGGAAATATCAGGGGGACATGGGTGGGTTGCAGGTAACCATGTGCACAGCAGCTGTGTGAAATGGCTAACTTTGCCTGTTGCTCACATTTTTGGGATATCTTACCCTACCAGGTTAATTTGAAGTAGACTGGGCACATTTCAGGTCTAAAAGTGGCAGCATTAGGTCCATTTGTAAGTATGCGCGATACACAGCAAGCATTGATCTGATCAGGGTTTCCATTATCCCACAGGATGTGCTCTATTTCAGCTTGCATGGTGAGTGATTGGCTCGGACCCTCTTTACAAGATTGTTGATAAGGACAATCTTATAGCACATGGAACTGCAGCAATCACAACATGTATATTGACCAATGAAGATATGAATGCAGTAGAGAGTCGTGGAAAACCCATTAGTGGATTTCTCAACCAGCACTTAGAGGAAAGGCTGTTCGACTGTTGGAATGTTCCTGGTATAATAACTGAAGGACAAAACAGATGAATGAATGGTTGGAAAGTTAGGAGGTAATAGTGGAGACTAGTGAGGAATACCATGGTGTACAGAATACTGGGAGAGACAGATCACACCAGTGTTGGAGATAATAAGATAGCAGTAGGTTCAGTGTCAGGGGCAAAGTAATTAAGTCTAAATTAGGGTCACTGTGCATGCATGTAAATGCACAGAGTGTGGTAAATAGGATTGCTGGGTTGTGAGCGCAGGTAGCCACATCATTTTATTTATTTATCTATTATTTATTAGTGTCACAAGTAGGTTTATATTAACTCTGCAATGAAGTTACTGTTAAAATCCCCTAGTCGCCACACTTCAGTGCCTGTTTGGGTACACTGAGGAAGAATTTAGCATGGCCAATGCACCTAACCAGCACGTCTTTCAGACTGTGGGAGGAAACTGGAGCACCTGAAGAAAACCCACGCAGACACGGGGAGAATGTGCAGACTCCACACAGACAGTGACCCGAGGCTGGAATTGAACCTGGGTCCCTGGCGCTGTGAGGCAGCGACGCTAACCATTGTGCCACCGTGCCATATCAAAATATGATATTCTGGAATAATGGAGACCTGATTCAAAGCAAAGCAGGATTGGGTATTAAATAAGTCTGGATACAAGGTATTCACAAAAGATAGAAAAGGAAGTGGAGGGGGAGGGGTGGAAGCAGTGATTAAGGAGAATATTTCGGTGCTGGAGAGGAAGAATGTCCAAGAAGGGTCAAGGGCAGAATCTATTTGGCTAGAGCTAAGAATCAAAAAAGGTGCAATGAAATTACTCGGTGCTGTTGAAAGGCCATCGAACATTGGGAAAGATTTAGAGGAACAAATTTACAAGGAAAATGCAGAGAAATGCAAGGATTATAGAGTAGTTATAATGGGGGACTTTAACCACCCAAATATAGACTAGGATAGTAGTGTAAAGGCAGAAAACTAGGGGCAAGAGTTCCTCGAGTGTGTTCAGGAGAATTTCCTACAGCAGAATGTATCCAGTCTAATCAGAAAAGAGGCCGGGTTCTTGGGGATGAAGTGGACCAAGTGCAACAAGTGTCAATAAGAAAACATTTAGCAGACATTTAATAGAGATCATTGCATCATAAAGTTTAGGTTAGCTATGAAAAAGGACAAGGAATGATCCAAAGTAAGAATATTTAACTGGGATAAAAATGGACCTAATCCAGATAAATCGGAAGCAAATCTGAAACTGAACAAATCTAAATAAGAGAGGGCTTGGACGCTGCCAAGGTATATTCCAATGAAATCATAGAAATCATAGAAACCCTACAGTGCAGAAGGAGGCCATTCGGCCCATCGAGTCTGCACCGACCACAATCCCACCCAGGCCCGACCCCCACATATTTTACCCGCCAATCCCTCTAACCTACGCATCCCAGGACTCTAAGGGGCAATTTTTTTAAACCTGGCCAATCAACCTAACGCGCACATCTTTGGACAATGAAGGGGAAAGAGAGGGCTAATGAACCCAAAGAGATAGAAATTAGGATATAGAAGAAAAAAAGTGTGCTCATGACAGATGTCAGGTGGCACAACCAAGAACCAGGCTGAACTTGAGCACTCAGCGAGGAATTGAAAAAGTAAATACAAGAAGCAAAGATAGAGCATGAAAAGAGATGGGCAGCTAACATAAAAGGGATCCAAAAGTCTTCTATAGGCATATAAATAGTAAAAGATTGGTTAAAGGAGGAGTGGGGCCAATGAGAGACCAAAAAAAGGATTCACGTATTTCGGCGGAAGGCATGACTGAGTTGTTAAATGAATACCTGACATCTGTTTTTATCAAGGAACAAGAAACTGTGCAGGCCATGGTAAAAGAGGAGCTTTTACAGACACTTGAAGGGTTTAAAATTCTTAAGGAGGAGTTATTAAATAGGTTGTCTGTCCTGAAAGTGGACAAGGCAGCATGGCCAGATGAATCCAAGGATATTAAAGGAAGTCAAAGTGGAAGTTGCAGAAGCACTGGTCATAATTTTCCGAGCTTCCTTAGACTCAGAATGATGCCGGAGGACTGGATATTACACCCTTGTTCAAACAGGATTGTAAAGAGAAGCCCCACAGTTTACAGATCAGTTAGTTTAACTACAATAGTGGGGGCTCTTCTAGAAAATGATATCTTGGGATAAAATTAAAAGTCACCTGGGTAAATGTAGGTCAATTAAGGAAAGCTCCTGTACTCTACTGAAAATGGCATTGTGCATTTTGTCCACTCAAGGCTACCATACACAGTTGTACCACTAGAGGGAGTTTAGAAGGAAATAATACAGAATCAACATGCAGATCGGATTCTAAATGCTTCAATGGAATCTCTTACTGTTCTTTCCCAAAAACGTCACACTGACAATGAGGATGGTGAAAAATCGGAAACATTGCTTTCAAGTTTGAAACTTTTGGAAGGTGTTTGTCTACTTGCTGCAGAAAGATCGAGATTTAGGGAACACTGAGGTTGTGTAAGAGACACACGGAGACATTCCACTTTGCACAGTGCACGCACACAGACACACACGCACAAGCGCACACAGATGTGCACACACACAAGCTCACACACACGTGCACACACACACGCACATGCACAAGCATGCGCACTGTCACTCACTCACACACATGCACACAAACATGTGCACATGCACACGCAAACACACGCAAGCACACACAAACATGCATGCATACACACATGCACACACAAACACACACACTGGCACACACACACAAACACATATGCACAAACACATGCACACTCACACAAACACACATGCGCACACATGCACACTCACACGCATAAAAACACATGCGCACACACACGCATTCACACATACGCACACAAACACACATTAAAAAAACATGCACATACACAGACACACACACACGCACACACTGATTTTGCCAAAGTAACTGTCTAATAAAAAAAAATATCTCAGATCATCGGAGAGGAGTTTTTCTTTGAAAGGGAAGCGATTGTGGATCCTCAGTCACAAAGTATTGCTGATCAATGTGGCATTGTGATGCTCAATCTGCCACCTATTGATGTGCATTCAGAGCCGTGATCTGTATTCCTAAATTGGCAAAAGTGGCTGTGATGTTTTGAAGGTGTGATGACAGGTTTTGTAATAACAGATGGAAAAAGGAAAAAAAGGCCTTACATCTCCATTCTGGAGGTGAAGAATTAGATGTTTTGAGACTCACCTGAGCAAAATGCCTATGACTCAACAAAGAATGCACTAACTATCAATCTCACACCCACAAGAAATACAATATCCAAAACAATTGTCTTCTAACAAACTAAACAAGAAACAAATTAGGCAACTGTTCAAGATTACCTTTGATTGAAGCGCTAGCAATCAAGTATGATTTTGGTGATGTTGAACATGTCAATTGGAAAATCAAAGCACTGATAGTCAAGAGTTGTCCCTCCAGTCAATTATGTCGAAAAGCACTCGAGAAAGATAGAAAGCTGCCAGAGGTGTTTGGAGTCAATGAGACCACTGTTGTTTTCAGAGTCCCAAACTACTGAAGTTGAGGCTGCCAACAGTAAATAGCACACTCCAGGTTCAACTTCTGTGAAGGCAGTTCATCATTCAAATACCAGGAAACCTCCTGCAAAGCAGCAGCAACAGTCTCACAAACAGAGCTGTAACTTGTCCAAAGAATGTTTCCACTGTTGCGGTGCACACCCTGCACCTGACAGAGTGCCCGGCCACTGGTATGCTTGCTTGGCTGATATTCAACATGGAATTAATACTCTTGTAGTCTTGAGTATCCAACACTATTTGAGTGAATGGCTTGCTGTGTAGGTTATTGAACAAGCTTACCAGTGAATGGCTATTTCCCCAAACTCACTTCCACTCAAGTAGAGATGGAAGTGCAAGATACCCCATGTGGTTGAGAACGTTTCTCTCCCTCTATTGCTAAAAAAGAGACATCTTGCACTCATCAGGACATTTGCAAGAATATAATGGAAGGTAAATCAACAAATTTATACTGTATGAGAAGAGAGTGTTGACTGGTTGGCAAGTGGTCTCTGATTGAAAGAGGCATTGCCACGGAAGTTGCATTGGTTACTAATAACTGACAGTTAACTGCCAAGCATATAAAAAAAATTAAACCAGACAGTTTGACTCTTATTTGTTAAGGTATTGCACTAAGGAATGAACCCGCAAATGGCTGTCACTAATTTTGTTTAGCTGAAACCGGTGTAATGTGTATACACATTTGTTCTGCCTGCAAAGAACTGGGCCCTGTGTCATAATAGATTAAGCTTGCAGTGCATACAATGTACCTTTTGGCAATTATACAGCAACTACTGCAAAGTCAACAGACACAATAATCTTTGCACAACCTAAGCGCAAGCACCTTCCTGAGCTATCTGTGGAGCTCATACTTAGCATGTTTATGAACACAATTGAGAACAGAAGGATTGTATGAGAGTAAACCTGGACAGGTGTCAGACCTCTCAGTGGGAGGGCATCTTGGGGATAGCGCTCATAACTCTATCTCCTTTAGGCTTGCATTGGAAAAAGAGAGGATCATGCAAGCTAGGAAAGTGTTTATATGGAGTAAGGGCATCTCCACATCTTGGCCATAGGAGACAGAGGGTAGTGGTCGAAGGGTCTTTTTCCGGCTGGAGGTCTGTGACCAGTGGTGTTCCGCAGGGCTCTGTACTGGGACCTCTGCTATTTGTGATATATATAAATGATTTGGAAGAAGGTGTAACTGGTGTAATCAGCAAGTTTGCGGATGACACGAAGATGGCTGGAATTGCGGATAGCGAAGAGCATTGTCGGGCAATACAGCAGGATATAGATAGGCTGGAAAATTGGGCGGAGAGGTGGCAGATGG
This sequence comes from Mustelus asterias, assembly GCF_964213995.1. NCBI lineage: Eukaryota > Metazoa > Chordata > Chondrichthyes > Carcharhiniformes > Triakidae > Mustelus > Mustelus asterias. The sequence goes on from NC_135811.1 coordinate 47,850,372, forward strand.
AGTTTAATCCGGATAAATGCGAAGTGATGCATTTTGGAAGAAATAATGTAGGGAGGAGTTATACAATAAATGGCAGAGTCATCAGGAGTATAGAAACACAGAGGGACCTAGGTGTGCAAGTCCACAAATCCTTGAAGGTGGCAACACAGGTGGAGAAGGTGGTGAAGAAGGCATATGGTATGCTTGCCTTTATAGGACGGGGTATAGAGTATAAAAGCTGGAGTCTGATGATGCAGCTGTATAGAACGCTGGTCAGGCCACATTTGGAGTACTGCGTCCAGTTCTGGTCGCCACACTACCTGAAGGACGTGGAGGCATTGGAGAGAGTGCAGAGAAGGTTTACCAGGATGTTGCCTGGTATGGAGGGTCTTAGCTATGAGGAGAGATTGGGTAGACTGGGGTTGTTCTCCTTGGAAAGACGGAGAATGAGGGGAGATCTAATAGAGGTGTACAAGATTATGAAGGGTATAGATAGGGTGAACAGTGGGAAGCTTTTTCCCAGGTCGGAGGTGATGATCACGAGGGGTCACGGGCTCAAGCTGAGGGGCGAAGTATAACTCAGACATCAGAGGGACGTTTTTTACACAGAGGGTGGTGGGGGCCTGGAATGCGCTGCCAAGTAGGGTGGTGGAGGCAGGCATGCTGACATCGTTTAAGACTTACCTGGATAGTCACATGAGCAGCCTGGGAATGGAGGGATACAAACGATTGGTCTAGTTGGACCAAGGAGCGGCACAGGCTTGGAGGGCCGAAGGGCCTGTTTCCTGTGCTGTACTGTTCTTTGTTCTTTGTTCTTTGTTGTGGATAGTCTGGAGGGATGTCAGAAGTTACAGAGGGACATAGGTAGGATGCAAGACTGGGCGGACAAGTGGCAGATGGACTTCAACCCAGATAAATGCGTCGTGGTCCATTTTGGTAGGACAAATGGGATGAAGGAGTACAATATAAAGGGAAAGACTCTTAGTACGGTAGAGGATCAGAAGGACCTTGGGGTCCGGGTCCATAGGACTCTGAAATCGGCCCCGCAGGTGGAGGAGGTGGTGAAGAAGGCGTATGGTGTGCTGGCCTTTATCAATCGAGGGATTGAGTTTAGGAGTCTGGGGATAATGATGCAGCTATATAAGACCCTCGTCAGACCCCACTTGGAGTACTGTGCTCAGTTCTGGTCGCCTCACTATAGGAAGGATGTGGAAAAGATTGAAAGGGTGCAGAGGAGATTTACAAGGATGTTGCCTGGATTGAGTGGTATGCCTTATGAGAATAGGCTGAGGGAGCCCGGTCTTTTCTCCTTGGAGAGACGAAGGATGAGAGGAGACCTAATAGAGGTGTATAAGATGTTGAGAGGCATAGATCGGGTGGACTCTCAGAGGCCTTTTCCCAGGGTGAAAATGTCTGCTACGAGAGGACACAGGTTTAAGGTGCTGGGGGGTAGGTACAGGGGAGATGTTAGGGGTAAGTTTTTCACACAGAGGGTGGTGGGCGAGTGGAATCGGCTGCCGTCAGGGGTGGTGGAGGCGAACTCAATAGGATCTTTTAAGAGACTCCTGGATGAGTACATGGAGCTTAATAGGATGGAGGGTTATAGGTAGGTCTAGAAGGTAGGGATATGTTCGGCACAACTTGTGGGCCGAAGGGCCTGTTTGTGCTGTAGTTTTTCTATGTTTCTATGTTTCTAAACGCAGAGCGAAACAAAGAATTTAAACCTAACCACTAAAGTCAGGAGATAAATTCCTTTTGAAACATTATTTGATTTGATTTATTATTGTCACATGTATTGGTATACAGTGAAAAGTATTGTTTCTTGTGCTATAAAGACAAAGCAAACCATTCATAGAGTACATAAGGGAGAAGGAAAGGAGAGGGTGCAGAATGTTACAGTCATAGCCAGGGGGTAGAGAAAGATCAACTTAATGCAAGGTAGGATCATTCAAAAGTCTGATGGCAGCAGGGAAGAAGCTGTTCTTGAGTTGGTTGGACGGTCATGTTGGAAAGTAAGCAAGCCCCAATGAGATTCAACCATTTGATGTGACCAATTGAAAGGATCAAGGATCACTGCTAAGTGCATGCAATGCGTGATTTTTCAAAGCACCAAAAATATCATTTGTAAGCATTGAATTGAATTCCAACATTGGCACATCAGATGAAGAACGTAAGTTAAATGAGACTACACCTGATGTCAGATGATATCTGACTCACAAGAGAAACTGCCCACCATTCTTAAATGATTGTTATATGAAGTGAACCATTTTCAGTTGGTGGACAAATGTCTTATCTCATTGGGAGACATGCTCAGACCCGGACGCCAAGCATGAATTGAGTGAATTGGCCGGCACTAGAGTCTCCTGGTCTGCTGTGCTAAAAAATCAGCGCAGCAGGATGGGAGAATCACCTCCACAATATCATTTATTTAGTAAGAAGCAGATGAATGTAGTGTATTGAAAATTGCAACATGCATTTTTTCCACTAAAGAATACCATACACATATACATCACCAGAGGGAGTCTAGGAAATAAAAAAAGAGTCCATGTTTTAAAGCACGTGCAGTTCTGATTCTGAATGCTTCTTACTGAGTAGCTTACTGTTTTTTTCTCAAGAATTTTACCGCCAGCATGGATTTATTAATAGAAAGTCAAGTTTAACCAGCTTGCTTGAGTTTTTTGATATGGCAACAGGGAAGGTTGATAACATAATACTATTGATATGGTTGTAATGCTAAAGACATTGAATAAAATGCTGTACACCAGATTTGTGAGCAAGGTTAGGAATAAAAGGAAAAATAGCAACATGGATACAAAATTAGCTGACTGGCAGGAAATTGAAATGAATTAAGAGTAGTTTTCAGACAGTAAGGTTTCTTGTGGAGTTCACTGGGGGTCAATGTCAGAACCCCTGCACTTCCTGATAGAACATAGAAAACATACAGCACAAACAGGCCCTTCGGCCCACAAGTTGCGCCGGTCATGTCCCTACCTATCTAGGCTTATATATAGGCTTACCTATAACCCTCAATCCTATTAAGTCCCATGTACTCATCCAGAAGTCTCTTAAAAGATCCTATTGAGTTTGCCTCCACCACCACTGACAGCAGCCGATTCCACTCACCCACCACCCTCTGAGTGAAAAACTTACCTCTGACATCTCCTCTGTACCTACTCCCCAGCACCTTAAACCTGTGTCCTCTCGTAGCAGCCATTTCAGCCCTGGGAAAAAGCCTCCGAGAATCCACCCGATCTATACATCTCAACATCTTGTACACCTCTATCAGGTCACCTCTCATCCTTCGTCTCTCCAAGGAGAAAAGACCGAGCTCCCTCAGCCTATCCTCGTAAGGCATGCCAACCAACCCAGGCAACATCCTTGTAAATCTTCTCTGCACCCTTTCAATCATTTCCACATCCCTACTGTAATGAGGCGACCAAAACTGAGCACAGTACTCCAAGTGGGGTCTGACGAGGGTCTTATAAAGCTGCATCATTATCTCCCGAGTCCTAAACTCAATCCCTCGATTGATGAAGGGCAGCACACCATATGCCTTCTTAACCACCTCCTCTACCTGCGAGGCCGATTTAAGAGTCCTATGGACCCGGACCCCAAGGTCCTTCTGATCCTCTACACTGCTAAGAGTCTTACCCTTGATATTATACTCCTTCATCCCATTTGACCTACCAAAATGGACTACTACACATTTATCCGGGTTGAAGTCCATCTGCCACTTCTCCGCCCAGTCTTGCATCCTATCTATGTCGCGCTGCAGCTTCTGACATCCCTCCAACTTATCCACAACACCACCAACTTTCGCGTCATCGGCAAACTTACCAACCCATCCCTCCACTTCCTCATCCAGGTCATTTATGAAAATGACAAACAGCAAGGGTCCCAGAACAGATCCCTGGGGCACTCCACTGGTGACCGACCTCCATTCAGAAAAAGACCCATCTACAACCATTCTCTGCACTCTGCAGGCAAGCCAGTTCTGGATCCACAAGGCAACAGCCTCTTGGATCCCATGCCTTCTCACTTTCTCGAGAAATCTTGCATGGGGGACCTTATCGAATGCCTTGCTAAAGTCCATGTAAACCACATCTACCGCTTTTCCTTCATCAATGTGTTTAGTCACATTTTCAAAGAACTCCACCAGGCTCGTAAGGCACGATTTGCCTTTGACAAAGCCGTGCTGACTACTTTTGAGCATACTAAACTTCTCTAAATGTTCATAAATCCTGTCCCTCAGGATCTTCTCCATCAACTTACCAACCACTGAGGTTAGACTCACCGGTCGGTAATTTCCTGGGCTATCCCTATTACCTTTATTGAATATAGGAACCGCATCCGCAATCCTCCAATCCTCCGGAACCTCTCCCATCTCCATCGATGATGCAAAGATCATCACCAGAGGCTCTGCAATCTGTTCCCTCGCCTCCCACAGTAACCTGGGGTACATCCCATCCGGTCCCGGCGACTTACCTATCTTGATGCTATTCAAAACTATTGATAGTTTAGTTTAGTTTATTGATGCTATAAACTATTGATAGTTTAGTTTATTTATTCGTGTCACAAGTAGGCTTACACACTGCAATGAAGTTACTATGAAAATCCCCTATGACATATTATTAATGGCCTAGACCTTGGTCTAGAGGTCACAATTTCAAAATTTGCAGATGATAGAAAACTTGGAAGTATTGTGAACCATGAGGAAGATGGTGTAAAAGTTCAGGAGGACATAGGTTGGTGGAATGAGCAGACAGATTTCCAATGAATTTTAATGCAGAGAAATGTGAAGTGATTCATTTTGGTAGGAAAAATGTGAAAAGCAATATGAAATAAAGGGGATGATTCTAAATAGTGCACAGGAACAAAGGGACCTGGGTGGAGTATACGAATAAATAATTGAAGGTGAAAAAACTGATTGAGAGAGCACTAATAAAACTTTTGCATCTGGGGCTTTATCAATAGGAACAAAGAGTACAAAAGAAAGGAAGTTGTGTTAAACTTGTATAAAACACCAGTGCAGCCTCAAACAAGTGTGCTGCATCCAGTTTGCACACCACACTTTGGGAAGGATGTGAAGGCATTAAAGTGGGTGCAGAAAAGATTCACGAGACTACGTAGGTTGATTGGTGAAACTGAGACTGTTCTCCTTGGAGAAGAAAAGGTGGAAGTGAGGTTTGGGAAAGGTATTCAAAATCTTGAGGGATCTGGACAGAGTAGTTAGGAAGAAACCTGTCCATTGGTGGAAGTATTGAGAACCAGAGGGTACAGATTTAAGATAATTGGCAAAAGAAGCAATGGCATTATGAGGAAACATGTTTTCAAGTAGAAAGTGGTTAGGATCTGGAATGTACTGCCTGAGAGTGTGTTGCTCCTTCAGAGAGACAGGATAGACATGATGGGCCAAATAGCCTTCACCTGTGCTGTAACATTCAATTATTCAATTATTCTAAGTTTTGATAGCTTCCATGATTAATCACCCTTATGAAAATTGGATCTAAGCCCATTATAAACCTGTCTGAGTTTTATTTATTTGATTGCATTGAAAGGAAGATAGAGCAGGTTTGTTGATAAGCAACCAGTCTACTATGCCCGGGTGCTCACAGTGAAAATTAATATCCACCCCCTCTTCTCCCAAGTTTCAGGTTGTAGCTAACAATCCTCCCTTTGTGTAACCAACATTTCAAATCACTAAAACTCAACAGACTAGTTCCAGTCCTCTGGCTTATTAAAAAAAGAAATCCTTGTGTGCAGATTTTGGAGTGAGCTCCTTATTTACTGAATCTAGCATTGTACAAATATAGGTTAAAAAATTCAACTTCGAAATCACAAGAGAAATACAATTTGCCATTTGGGTACACTGAAGCAATCATGGAAAATTCAACAGAGACCTTTGCAGGATCTGACTGTGATTGATGTTTAATCCCAGACGTCACAATGAATAGCCTCTCTGGTGCAGTTGAAAGTAATTTCACTGCTGTCCAATATTGTCCAATTATTATTCAAAGCAAGTTGTCTATCACAAAAGATTGGGCCATTCTGGAAATAGAAAATCTGTGTACCATTTGCTAATAAATTAAATTTACCCATTGCACTCGATGTGGAGCCATCTTTGTCTGTTGATTATGTTGGAAGTTAGCCTGACTGCCTTATACATTTGTAATGCCTTGAATTTTATCATGTGCACAAAGTTCCTTCCGCATATGGTACACTTCTCATATTGTATCCAAATGCGGATCTCAATGAGAAATCTGCGGGACAGGAAAAAAATTAAGTGTCCTTCAATTAAATTTAGGACTCTGCAAAAATGTGACTGTCCCAAGATGAAAACTGATTCATATTTTCCCAAATCAAATTTGTGGCAGGGTAAAAATAAATTCCAGAAAAAATTGCTAGAAATCTAGAGGTTCCAATTGGTCTGGAATATAGTCAGCTCAAACATGAACAAAAGAGTTGAACTCCAGAGGTGAGGTGAGAGTGACTGCACTTGACATCAAAGCAGCGTTCAAGTGTGGCATCAAGCAGTCCTAGCAAAGTCAATCGGAATCGGGGAAAACTCTCTACTGGTTGGAGTCATTTTTGACACAAAGGAAGATGGTTATTGTTGCTGGAGTTCAACACCTCATTACCAGGACATCACCACAGGAGTTCCTCAGCGTAGTTGGCCCAACCATCTTCAGCTGCTTATCAATGGCCTTCCTTCCATCATAAGAAATGACCCTGGTAATTATAGACCGGTTAGTCTTACTTCGGTGGTTGGTAAATTGATGGAAAAGGTCCTTAGGGATGGGATTTATGACCATTTAGAAAGATGCGGATTAATCCGGGATAGTCAGCACGGATTCGTGAAGGGCAAGTCGTGCCTCACAAATTTGATTGAATTTTTTGAGGAGGTAACTAAGTGTGTTGATGAAGGTAGGGCAGTTGATGTCATATACATGGATTTTAGTAAGGCGTTTGATAAGGTCCCCCATGGTTGGCTTATGATGAAAGTAAGGAAGTGTGGGATAGAGGGAAAGTTGGCCGATTGGATAGGTAACTGGCTATCTGATCGAAGACAGAGGGTGGTGGTGGATGGATAATTTTCGGACTGGAGGCAGGTTGCTAGCGGAGTGCCGCAGGGATCAGTGCTTGGTCCTCTGCTGTTTGTGATTTTTATTAATGACTTAGAGGAGGGGGCTGAAGGGTGGATCAGTAAATTTGCTGATGACACCAAGATTGGTGGAGTAGTGGATGAGGTGGAGGGCTGTTGTAGGCTGCAAAGAGACATAGATAGGATGCAAAGCTGGGCTGAAAAATGGCAAATGGAGTTTAACCCTGATAAATGTGAGGTGATTCATTTTGGTAGGACTAATTTAAATGTGGATTACAGGGTCAAAGGTAGGGCTCTGAAGACTGTGGAGGAACAGAGAGATCTTGGGGTTCATATCCACAGATCTCTAAAGGTTGCCACTCAAATGGATAGAGCTGTGAAGAAGGCCTATAGTGTGTGAGCCTTTATTAACAGGGGGTTGGAGTTTAAGAGCCATGGGGTTATGCTGCAACTGTACAGGACCTTGGTGAGACCACATTTGGAATATTGTGTGCAGTTCTGGTCACCTCACTATAAGAAGGATGTGGAAGCGCTGGAAAGAGTGCAGAGGAGATTTACCAGGATGCTGCCTGGTTTGGAGGGTAGGTCTTATGAGGAAAGGTTGCGGGAGCTAGGGCTGTTCTCTCTGGAGCGGAGGAGGCTGAGGGGAGACTTAATAGAGGTTTATAAAATGATGAAGGGGATAGATAGAGTGAACGTTCAAAGACTATTTCCTCGGGTGGATGGAGCTATTACAAGGGGGCATAACTATAGGGTTCGTGGTGGGAGATATCGGAAGGATATCAGAGGTAGGTTCTTTACGCAGAGAGTGGTTGGGGTGTGGAATGGACTGCCTGCAGTGATAGTGGAGTCAGACACTTTAGGAACATTTAAGCGGTTATTGGATAGGCACATGGAGCACACCAGGATGATAAGGAGTGGGATAGCTTGATCTTGGTTTCAGATAAAGCTCGGCACAACATCGTGGGCCAAAGGGCCTGTTCTGTGCTGTACTGTTCTATGTTCTATAAGGTCAGAAGTGGGATGTTCGCTGATGATTGCCCAAAGTTCAACACCATTCGCGACTCCACAGATACTGAAGCAGTCAATTACCCAAATGCAGCATGATCTGGACAATATCCAGGTTTGGACTAACAATTGGCAAGTAACATTTGCGCAACAAGTACTAGGCAATGGCCATCTCCTCACCCCTTGACGTTCAATAGTATTACCATCGCTGAATCCCCCATCATCAATTTCCTGGGGTTACCATTGACCAGATACTGAACTGGACTAACCATATAAATACTGCGGCTACCAGAGCAGATTACAATCCTGTAGCAAGTAACTCACCACCTCACCCCAAACCCTGCCCACCATTTGCAAGGCAGAAGTCAAGAGTGTAACGGAATACTCTTCATTTGCCTGGATGAGTGGAGCTCCCACAACACTCTAGAAGCTTGACACTATCCAGGACAAAGCAGCTTAATTGGCACCCACCCCACAAACATTCACTCCCAGCATCACTAATGCACAGTGCAGCAGTGTGTACCATCTACAAGATGGGCCGAATGGCTTCCTTCTGCACTGTAAGGATTCTATGATTTTTATAAGATGCACTGCAGGAACTCACCAAGAGTCCTGAGACAATAAGTTCCAAACCTACATCTAGACAGAAGGAAAAAAGGCAGTAGATCCTTGGGAGCATCACCACCTTGAAGTTCCTCTCCAAACCACTCACCATCCTGACTTGGAAACATAAGACTGTTCCTTCACAGTCACTGGGTCAAGATCCTGGAACCCCATCCCTAACAGCACTACTGGGTGCACCTACCCCTCAGGGACAACAGCGGTAAAAGAAGGAAGTTCACCACCACCTCCAGAAGGGCACTTAGGGATGGGCAATAAATGCAGACCTGGCCAGTGATGTCCACATTAAAAAATATATTATCTTATAGAATACCTGTCAAAAGAAATGATGTATACAATCTGAACTTATCAACTCATGGGGCGGAACAGTGGCAGAGTGGTTAGCACTACTGCCTCACAGCACCAGGTTCCCGGGTTCACTTACAGCCTCGGGTGACTGTCTCTGTGGAGTTTGCACATTCTCCGTGTGTCTGTATCCAATTGGCTACCTCAGCCTTATGCAACAACCTATCATGTGGTACCTTGTCAAAAGCCTTGCTAAAGTCCATGTAGACAACGTCGACTGCACTGCCCTCATCTACCTTGTTGGTTACCCCTTCAAAAAGCTCAATCAAATTTGTTAGACATGATTTTCCACTCACAAAGCTGTCCCTAATCAGTCACTGTCCCTAATCAGACCCTGCCTCTCTAAATGCCTGTAGATTCTGTCTCTCAGAATATCTTCTAACAAATTACCCACTATGGATGTGAGGCTCACCGGCCTGTAGTTCCCAGGTTTTTCCCTGCAGCCCTTCTTAAACAAAGGCACAACATTTGTCGCCCTCCAATCTTCAAGCACCTCATCTGTGGCTATCGATGATTCAAATATCTCGGCTAGGGGACCCGCAATTTCCTCCCTAGCCTCCCACAATGTCCTGGGATACACTGCATTAGGTTCCGGGGATTTATCTACCTCGATGCACTTTAAGACTTCCTCCTTCTCTGTAATATGTGCACTCCTCAGGACATCACCATTCACCATCGGTAAATACCGATGAGAAATATTCATTTAGGATCTGACCCATCTCTTATGGATCCGCACATAGATGACCTTGTTGATCTTTAAGAGGCCCTACACTCTCCCTAGTTACTCTTTTGCCCTTTATGTATTTGTAGAACCTTTCTGGTGCCAGTACAAATCTTATGAATAAGGGAAGTTTGGATAGAGTCAAAGAGAATAACAATAATAATATTTCTTCTTCTTCAAGCTTTCACCAAGGTCAACCACTCTTCATCCATCCATTCATCTTTTATCAAACTGTGTAAAATAAAATTCTAAATTATTGTATTCTCAATATTTGATATTTGGATGTCTATTATTCAAGATGTAAATAAAGCTGAACATAATTTTCCAAACTAAAGTGTGACTGTGGGATGGGTTATAAGTATCTAACTGGTTGGAGTAAAATCCTGAAGATCTGGGGGAAAATACAATATTTTTTATTCAGATTTGTGAGTCATCCTTGCTCACACTTTATCTCCATTCTTAACAATAAATGTCACTACAGAGAATTTTTTTCAGTAATCCTCAAATTTTTGGAAGCCAATTATCAACAAAACCTTAAGCACTCGTACTCCCGTGGGTACGACTGTTAGTAATGCAAGAATTCTCCATTCAATAATCATAACCTAGTCTCTCTTTCTCTCTCCAGTCACTTTCATCTCTTCCTTCAATTTCTGTATATTTATGTATCTTTGGAGTGGCACGGTGGCACAGTGGTTAGCACTGCTGCTTCACATTGCCAGGGACCCGGGTTCAATTCCGGCCTCGGGTGACTGTGTGGAGTTTGCACATTCTTCCCGTGTCTGTGTGTGTTTCCTCTGGGTGCTCCAATTACCTCTCACAGTCCAAAGATGTGCGGATTATGTTGGTTGGCCCTTAGTGTCAGGGGGACTAGCAGGGTAAATACGTGGGGTTATGGGGATAGTCATGATGTGGAGATGCCGGCGTTGGACTGGGGTGAACACAGTAAGAAGTCTTACAACACCAGGTTAAAGTCCAACAGGTTTATTTGGTAGCAAATACCATAAGCTATCGGAGCACTGCTCCTTCGTCAGATGGACATCATCTGACGAAGGAGCAGTGCTCCGAAAGCTTATGGTATTTGCTACCAAATAAACCTGTTGGACTTTAACCTGGTGTTGTGAGACTTCTTATTTATGGGGATAGGGCATGGGTGGGATTGTTGTCGGTGCAGTCTCGATGGGCTGAATGGCCTCTTTCTGAACTGTAAGGATTCTATGATTCTGCATTTTTACCCTTCTTCATCATCTCCTACTCTTTTTTCTTCTCCACCAACACTTCACACATTCTTTCACTCTCCTCCTCTTTAAATTTTCTGTTCTCTTGTCCTGTCCACCTTCCCTTCTCTCTCGCTATTCCCTTTCACATTTCCATTACAAGAAGCATTCAGGTGGAAAACAAGCCTCAAACTCTGCCTGTTTATTGATCAACCTGCTCGCCTACCCTACCCAATGATCCCAGGCCCAGCCACGTCCAATATTCGGGTGACTGGGTGTCCCGGGTTTGCAGGATAGTCCTGGATTTTCATCAAATGTCCTTGTGTTCCTACAGTTTCCTCAAAATAGCTCGGATGTCCTGGCTTTCAGTTTTTCCTGTTTGGGCACTCTTTAAGGCACACCAATGGGAACAAGCTGGCAACAGTAAAATATCATCACACTGAAATGCAGCAGGAGTGGGGGCGAGCGTGGGTGGTGGGGGGTGCTACATTTGGTCTGAGTGGTATTTGGCATGTTGGAACAGACAGGACAGGAAGTAGGTGAGGTGGCACAAAGGTTAGCATTGCTACCCCACAGCACCAGGGACCCGGGTTTGATTCCTGCCTGTGTGGAGTTTGCACGTTCTCCCCGTGTCTGTGTGGGTTTCCTCTGGGTGCTCTGGTTTCCTCCCACAGTCCGAAAGATGTGCTCGTTAGGTTCATTGGCTGTGCTAAATTCTCCCTCAGTGTACCCGAACAGGCGCTGGAGTGTGGCGACTAGGGGATTTTCACAGTAACTTCATTGCAGTGTTAATGTAAATCTACATGTGACACTAATAAATAAACTTTAAAAAGGTTAAGGCCAGGATAGGCAGCATAGTTTCGCGAAAGCAAATGACCTTTTAAGAACTGAGATGAGGAGGAATTGTGAATCGTGAATCTTTGGAATTCTCTATGACAGTCTCTGGATGTTTAAGTATTGAGAATATTCAACACTGAGATAGCTAAGTATTTGGAATCAAGGACTATGTGGATCAGGTAGACAAGCTGAGTTGGAGTCGAGGATCAAACTTGATCTTATTGAATGGAGGAACAGGCTCAAGCTGCGAGAGGACTCAATCTTGCTCCTACTAGTTACATTCTTGTGTGTTTATTAAGTGATCTCCAAGAAGCAGGCCCAGCTGGTCAGCAACCCAGTAAACCTCACAGCACAGGGAAATCTATCCCGGGACTTGCAATCTGAAGACAGTGCACTGGATGAATCGGAAACAGAAGTATGTGGTGATATGTGCTATCTGAAAAACCCAGTTCATATCCTTCCAGGATGTAAATCTTCCAAGTGAATAGCCAGAGGACACAGATTTAAAATGAATAGCAAATAACCACAAAATAGATGAAAACAAAATAAAATGGCGCAATGCGTTGTTATGACCTGGAATGTACTATCAGAAAGGGTGTTGAAGGGAGATAGCTTCCAGAAGAGAATTGGATAAATGGTTGAAAACTATACACTGGCAGAGCTTTAGGGTAAGCGTAGACGAAGGGGGTTATTCAATAGATAGCTTTTTCAAAGAACCACCGCAGATTAATGGGCCAAATGGCCTCTGTGTTGTAGAATTCTTTGATTCGTCAACCACAGGGTCTAAGGGTTTGAAATTCAAGGAGAATGCTAAGAAAAGAAGGATGCTATCTGGATACCATGGTCTTTTGCTGCCATTACGAAATATGGTATATAACCTGCAAGATAACAATGTGGGGGATTCCACTGCAGGAGTCTATGCCAATTGTGCACCAGCTGTAGTTCTATTTGAAGCATCTGTGGAGATTAACCTTTGGGTTGCAAGAACTGATTTTTGCGCTGTGTCTGTGTGTGGTGGTTTTTTTGTCAGCTTGTTTATTTTTAGAAAGTTTTCTTTTGCCCCAGATGTCTGGCAGCAACATTTCCAATTGCTGCAATATGAATCTGGAAGTGGGAATTTACTTCCCATTTCAACGCAAGAGGATAAAGAGAAAAATGTGAGACAAGTTTGCCTGCGCCACATGGGAACTACCCACACACAGCTCAGCTTTTCCACTCTGCCTACCATAGTAAATAATCTCGCGTTATACTTCATTTGCTGCCTTATTGCCCATCCACTTAATCTATCCTTATGCAGACTCTTTAAAGGTTAAAAGTTTAACTCATTCAAAACCCATCCACTTATACAGACTTAAAACCAGGCCCTTTACGTGTTCCACTCACAGCTTATTTCCCACCTATCATCAGCAAACATCTGGGAAAAGAAGAACTGACTGTCAGGTACGACTTTAAACAACAATGTACAGGAGTAGAGCACACCTCCACATGTTATGTTGTGGTGGATACATGGGTGTGAGAACGATTCATAGATATGGGCGGCACGGTGGCCCAGCGGTTAGCACTGCTACCTCACAGAACCAGGGAGCCGGGTTCAATTCCAGTCTCGGGTCACTGTCCATGTGGAGTCTGCACGTTCTCCTCGTGTCTGCGTGGATTTCCTTTAGGTGCTCCCGTTTCCTCCCACAGTCCAAAGATGTGCAGGCTAGGTTGATTGGCCATGCTAAAGTTGACCCTAGTGCCAGGGGGATTAGCAAGGTTATGGGAATAGGGCCTGGGTGGGATTGTGGTTGGTACAGACTTGATAGACCCAATGGCCTCCTTCTGCAATGTAGGGATTCTATGAGCTGTGACAAATTAAGGAAGGAATAACAGGAAAAGGGTGGTATTATCTTTCAGCTCTGAGCAAACTTTGGCTTTCATCCTAGCCCACATAAATGAAAAATACAGGGAATAGTCAGCAGGTCAGGCAGAATCTGTTGGGGCGAAAAACAGAGATAACCGCTGAAATCTTGCCCTTGTTCACGTGGCGGGATCCTACGGTCCCATCAATAATACACCCCCGCCGTGGGTTTCCCAGCGGCGAAGGGTGACTTCAGCAGGGAATCCCATTAAGCCGGTAGGACCATAAGATTCGGCCACCAGCGAGTGCACCATCTCCTGCTGCCGCGAAACACGCTGCAGAGAGGGAGAAAAATTCTGTCCATTATTTCAGAACCTTCATCAGAACTGTCTTAACGTTCTCCAGCTCCAGGATGTTCTTGGTCTGCTTGAGGCAATTTAAGGCTTTAACAACTCAATGTTCTCCTCTTGGTCGGATTTGTTCCTAACAGTTTATCCTAGAAGAAGACTAGTAGCATTGAGGTACTGGCTGTTTAGACAGCACCTACAATGCAATATAATTGTCTACTCTGTCCATCCAGTGAGGGATATTAAGATTAACAGGAAAGAGTTTTACAAATATGTTCGAACAAAAAGAACAATAATCAAACGTATGCGGCAGGATTTTCTGATCTCCTGCAATGTGTTTTCTGTTGGCTGAGGCGGCTCATCATTGGGATCTGCTGTTCCTGCCAATGTCTATGCTGTTTTGCTCACCTGTCCCACTCTCGAGGAACCTGCCGCAGTGGCATGTGGGGCAGGGGGGGAGTCACCTTCGGCGGGACCAGAAGATCCCACTGTTGGGAAAGGCCAGAAAATCCCATCCATGGGCTCATTAAAAACAGATGTGAATAATACTGGAAATGTAAGTAAGGAAATGGCAGGCTTGCTGAATAATTGTTTTCTGTCAGTTTTGACAGTAAAGGAAAAGGATGACGGATTTGAAGTTCCAGGGAACTCATTAGTGATTCAAGGACAGGAACTTACTGAAGTTGATGTAAGCAAGGAAACAGTATTTGAAAAAATAATGGCATTAAAGACTGACAAATATCTGTGTAATAGATCGGGGGCGACTCAACGTTGCTTTAAAATTAAAAGACTTTATTGCCGACAGAAGAAATATTTATATATAAACACATACAAGGTCACACTCAAATTCAACTACTCTGCTCAACTCCCCGGCTCCAATTGCAAGTCCCTGCTCGACCCGAAGTCCACACTTCCTGCTGATTAGCTTAACTTCCAGTCGGGATGATCCATAGGGTCTTTGCCAATCACCTGGCCCTCAGGAAACACCCTTCCCCCTTAAAGGGACAGCGCTACTACAACCTAGAACCTGATCATTTCCACCCTATTGTTCCAAAGGAAGTAGGTAAAGAAATTGCAGATGTAATCTAGCATAGCCAATCCACCTAATCTACTCTTCTTTGTTTGGACTGTGGGAGGAAACCTGAGCACCTGGTGGAAACCCACGGGGACACAGAGAGAAAGTGCAAACTCCAAGCAGACAGTCACCCAATGGTGGAATCGAACCCGGGCCACTGGCACTGTGAGGCAGCAGTGCTAATCACTTCTCTGTCAAACAGGGGAAAGCTTAGGTATTGCAAGTAGCTGTTGAATCTATGTACCCTCACAACTCATATACCTCACCATGTATACACCTCAATCTTTAAAAATCATTATGCCTTCTTAGTAACTTGTTTTACTAAACTGCATTCTAGGTCTTAAGGAGTGTTGGCTTAATTACTGGCAACAGGCACCTTTAGCTATTGCCAATATTAAACCACGTGGAACCTGGTCAGTCATTTGAAGTCACCTTATATACAAATGTAACTTGATTCTTTTATGTGGAAATTCAATGCATTCATATCAGGCCCCTTCCATGTTCAGTTGGAAGACAGCCAGAGACCTTTTCATTCCATGCTGGGTTAGTGTGCTTAAAAAAAATAGCACATGATCATGATGGCGGGTTTCTTGGAAATATTCTGACTGATGAAAAGTTGAATAATTTTTTAAAAAGGGAAAGATCCTTTCAGAATGTGAAGCAATTGCCACATGTGTTATTCCAACTGGACATCAGGGGAAAAAAAACAACTTATAATGGGAATAAAGAAAATGATACCCACATATGCCTAAAGCAAGCATGTTTTAGCACAGCAATGGATTAAATGTTTCAGTAGCTCCTCATTTCACTCTTTTGTTTAAGTCCTGTAAGCATAATGAGAACAACACTGATTTCAAAGTCCATGAATTGGGGTTCAAGTTATAACAAGGATATCAACACATTGCAGAGCCAAATAAGTCTCAGATTTGACAGTAATGCGTTATACATCATTCATCAGTGAGACAGATCAATTATACCTGTACAAATTGATGACTGACAATGCTGTGCGCTGATTTATATTAGCAAGCTGCACCTGTTGTAACAAATAAGTGATAAATCATGGCACAAGTTCAAAGCAGGAACACAACTCTTAACCAATGCTGATCACTGAATGGATAACCTCTTGGATGCAACACTAATAGGCATGCATTTAAAAATCAGAATTAAAGCTCGGAGGCATTGTGCCCCAAAGAAAATGCGACCAGCATAAAAATAGTCCAATGGATTCAACTGTTGGGTTAGTGAGGAGAATGTTCCTGAAGTTGGGGGAGACTACAGCCAGCAGCTTGAAGAAAATAAAACGGACAAGTGCAGCAAGAGCTGATCACAATTCGGAATGAGTTACAAGAAGTGTGCAAAAAAAGCATCTGGAGGTAAGTGGGCCAAATTCACCACCAAACCAAACCAAAACAGTGACTTCGAGAAACAAAAGGTGAGATTTTTCAGCCACGTGCCTTCAAGACCAGAAAGTCCTGCCCAACATCAGCAGACCTTTCAATCCCTGCCTCGCCTGCCACGATTCTCGCGATGGGCAGAACGGGAGATTTCCGGCCAAAATGATTAACAGACGTTAACAATTTCCTTGGAAAAGTTGGAAAGCAGGTTCACTTGAGGCACTCAACCGAAAATGTACTTCCTCCACTAAGAAATCACAAGGTTGATTGTTAAAATCATAATAGACATGGAACAGGAATGAGCATGCAGATTGGCTTGAGAATGCCAAAATAGGATCTTTATCGTCCAACAGATTGTCAATCCTTTTAAATTTTAACAATATCATAGCAAAGATGTGCTAGTTAATCACAAAATAGCAGCGTACTTTACCATAACTAGTATCAAGTTGGCAGTCTATTAACGATCACTGGGAAATATGGTTTCACTTTAATGATCTGTGGACCCAGAGTCCACCATGAGTTGAGCCTGCCAGGGCCTTCCAGTACTTGAATCTGTGTGATCAGTGGGAAGGCAATGGACTGGATTCTCCAACCTCGCCCGCCGCCACTGCTGTGAATGGAGCTTTAGATGAACCCCAAATTCTCCATTCTCGCCGGCAGCGACGGTTGTGTATGAACGGTTGGAGAATTCCAGCCAATGTGCCTACACAAGGCCGGTGGCTGCCTGTGCCACGATGTGTACATCTTGAATATAAGCCTCTCTTGTACAACTAAAAACTCCAGGCATCAGGTCCTCCGTCTCTCAGCCCTCTGTACAAGGAGATTGTTCGTGAACTTTAGTCAAATATCTCCCCATCTTTAGGCACCCAGCCTATGGCCGGATGGGACCTTTGGAAACTGGTGAGTCTCATCTCACTAGCTCTGATGTTATGGGCATGGGAAGTAAGAACTAACAGGTCACAGCAGGCAAAGCTAAGAGAGAGGTTAGCCCTTTGTTTTGTGATCTCTCTCTGGAGAAGTCAGCTGAAGGGTGTGAGAAGAGTGAGAGAAATCTCATTCAAAACCAAATAGTAATACGAACTGCTAATTTGTAAATGAATCAGCCCCACATTAAGAATTGTCAGGCATTTTATTATTTAGATGTTACAAGAATTAGTAGGAGTGGGAAATTGATGAATTTTGCTAAAACTCACTAAAAACATGTACCTGGTCTAAAACCCAACCCAACAGCTGCCTTTTTCAACCTTTTGGAAAAGAGTGGTCCACCTCCCCACAGGTTCTGGACTGCCCATGGCCCCTACTTGGCCAACCGCCACAGATGGGGCATTGGTGCCAGCCCCCAACATGCCTGCAGGAGAGAGCAAACTGTGCACCACATCAGAGAAGAGTGTCCAATCCACGGACTCAGCACAGGCCTATCGCCACTCAACACAGCAGGACAGGAAGAAACTGTTAGGCTTAGTGACTTTGCATTCGCTAAATAAATAAATATAGCTAAAATACTAAATTCTGTTCATACACTTTAGCACATTCTCCTCGTATCTGTGTGTGGGCTTCCTCCGCGTGCTCCGGTTTCCTCCCACAGTCCAAGATGTGCAGGTTAGGTTGATTGGCCATGCTAAATTAACCCTAGTGTCAGGGGAATTAGCAGGGTAAATATGAAGGGTTATGGGAATAGGGCCTGGGTGGGATTGTGGTTGGTGCAGACTTGATGGGCCAAATGGCCTCTTTCTGCACTGTAGGGATTCTATGATTCTATTATATGATTCTATGATACTTCTAAACTAGTATGCTGCTTCACAATTAACATGATGGCAAGCCCAAGATCACAGTATCCAGTACATAAGGAAGTGTCTTATTGTTACAATACCAGGGTCAAATTATCATTTACCGAAAGACTAAACAATGTGAATGGTCTTCCAATCAATGTCCATTTATGAGAGTGCACAGAGATACTCAGTTGAAGTAAATATCTATTTTTTGACCTGAAATTTATAACAGCAATTGAATAACTTGAAACTGTAACACGAGCGATTTAATTGTTTCTATTTTAATAATATTCCCACCCCCCACAAAAAAGTCTCTGGATAATTCCACTATATAAATTTTGCATTGTGAATCTGAGTGAACACCATCAACATTTTCTTCAGAGGCCAGAGTTTTACACTCGCCCCAGGTGGGCTCTGAGACAGTGTGCACACTAGCAGGGACAGGATTCTACCCAGGATCCTGCCCACCCCAACTAGACACAATTTCATGTTGGGGCCGACAGGGATTTGGACGGCAAATCCACCTTTTCCCCATCAAGGTCCTTAAGTAGGCACTTTATGGCCACTTAAAGGCCTTTTCCCGCCACCTCAATTTTTAGGCTGGTGGGCTTGGGTCAGAACAGGTTGGGAGACTGAAGAATGAACGAATCTTGGGCAAGAGACTTGAGGTGAGTGGGGGGGGGGGGTGCGGAGCTTGGTGCCTCAATCTGAAGGCTCCTTCAGATTTGGGGTGGCTGCCCCCCCGCCCTGTCCCACACCCTTTCCCGGGACTTGGAGCTCTGCTCTCCCTCCCCACCTGGCCTACTGCCTGACACCAAAATTGCCCATCCCGACCCCTCTGAACACCTTGATTCTCCCACCCCCGGGATCCCCAGGACTTACCTTAAGTGCAGCCCTGGGACTTAGGCTGAGGCACAATGCTGCAGTACCTATTTTGGCCACTGCAGTGTTGTGCTTGCACAGGCTGGGAGAGCTGCTCAAAGCTCTCTCAGGTGGGACTTCCTTCCAAGAGCAAGTAGAAACCCCACCTAGTGCCCATCAATGCTCAATTAAGCGTGAAATGGCAGTGGGCTTGTCAGAGTCAGCAGGGGTGGCTTATACACCAACTTCTGGGAAAAGCCAGAGTCTTTTCACTGGTAAGGCACTTTACAAAACAGAATCACCCACCACAAAGAAAGCTACATCAGCTAGGTTGCCAACCAAGATTTTTTTTCCCCAAACTCAAGCAGCTTTTCTATGGGAAGATCATAAGACCATAAGATATAGGAGCAGAATTAGGCCATTCAGCCCATCGAGTCTGCTCCCTCATTCAATCATGGCTGATAAGTTTCTCAACTCCATTCTCCCGCCTGTGCCCTGTAACCTTTGATCCCCTTACCAATCAAGAACCCATCTATCTCTGTCTTAAATACACTCAATGACCTGGCCGCCACAACTTCTGGCAATGAATTCTACAGATTCACCACCCTCTGGCTGAAGAAATTCCTCCTCATCTTGGTTCCAAAAGCTCATCCCTTTACTCTGAGGTTGTGCCCTCAGATCCTAGTCTCTCCTACTAATGGAAACATCTTCACTCTATCCAGGACTTCCAGTATTCTGTAAGATTCTCCCCTCATCCTTCCAAACCCCATCGAGTACAGACCCAGAGCCCTCAAACACTCCTCATACGTCAAGCTTTTCATTCCTGGGATCATTCTCCTGGAGATACCTATGGTGGGCAACAAAACAGATGGAGAGGCATTACCAGGACTGTGTCCTCATCACCTTAAAATATTCAAGAATTATAAACTATTTGCAAAATAAATTAATATGAAGCACAATGTTAAACATGTCTATGCCCCCTCCAGAATAAGCCACAAATGATGGTGAATATTTGAATACCTTTGTTGATGCACTGTATGTGGCCACTGTGATATGTTAAAATGGGCCAAATCATTATGTAACTTTAGTGTGAATGTCATACAGAGTTTCACAGTGTTTTGTTGATGAAAGAGTGAATAATTAATAACCATTTTTGCAAAAACAAGAATCTCTTGGTTGATGATATGGGTCTGCTGATGTCACAATGCTTACAGCATGTACACAATAATGTCAAATCTGAAAAACGTGGGGCTGAAGACTGATTAGTGAACTGTCATAAATAACACCACAGACTGAGTGGAACGAGAGAGAGCTCTGCTTCCCAGCGGTTATTTTTAACTGCTAGGAGGATGGAATGAGAATCCATTTTCTGAAAGTATCACAAAGACTCCGTCCTGAATTAAAAACCATTTTAAGCCTGATTCCATATTAATCAGACTGGATCCACTGCCAGGTGCAAAGACAGGAAGGCTATCCAGTATAGAATCTCTACAGTGCAGAAGGAGGCCATTCAGCCCATCGAGTCTGCATCAACAACAATGCCACCAAGGCCCTATCCCCATAACCCCACGCATTTATTCTGCTCGTTCCCCCCGACACTAAGGGGTAATTTAGCATGGCCTATCCACCAAATGTGAAGATGCCGGTGTTGGACTGGGGTAAGCACAGTAAGAAGTCTCACAACACCAGGTTAAAGTCCAACAGGTTTATTTGGCAGCACAAGCTTTCGGAGCGCTGCTCCTTCATTGATGAAGGATCAGCGCTCCTGAAGCATGTGCTGCCAAATAAACTTGTTGGAGTTTAACCTGGTGTTGTGAGACTTCTTACTGTGCTATCCACCTAACCCAGTGGAGTGTGAGGAGAAACCGGGGCACCCGGAGGAAACCCACGCAGACATGGGGAAAACGTGCAAGCTCCAAACAAAGAGTGACTCGAGGTCGTAATTGAACCCAGATCCCTGGCGCTGTGAGGCATCAGACCTAACCACTGTGCCATCCCTGTGTCTCACACCATTTCACCTCACTCTATCTTGACATTATGACTTGATTCCCTAGAAATGCTACCATAACTTCAGCTTTGATAAGCTTGGGTAGAATAGGGGCTGGCCAATGTTTGACGAGTTAATACAATGCTTCCTTTTGATGGTAAATACTGCAGAAACATTGTATTTGTGGTGCAGGAAGTGAATGATTAAGAAGATGGATGGGGTGCCAATCAAGTGGGCTGCTTTCTCCTGAATGGTATCGAACCTCTTGAGTGTTGTTGGAGCTGCACTCATCCAGGTGGAGAGTATTCCAACACCCTCCAGATCTGTGTCTTGTAGATGATGGTCAGGTTTTGGGAAGTCAGGAGGTGAGTCATTCATGGTGAGTCACGACTCAATACACAGCTTCTGACCAACTCTTGTAGTCACGGTATTTATGTGGCTGATCTAATTAAGTTTCTGGTATGTTCAGACTCATCTGCCACTTCCAAAGTGATATGACCATAATGAATAAGTATCCCTCATCAGTTTTCATCCAATTCACCCCGAGGGGCGGCACGGTAGCACAGTGGTTAACACTGCTGCCTCACAGTGCCAGGGACCCAGGTTCGATTCCTGGCTTGGATTACTCTCTGTGCAGAGTTTGCATGTTCTCCCCGTGTCTGTGAGGGATTCCTCCAGGTGCTCCGGTTTCCTCCCACAGTCTGAAAGACGTGCTGGTTAGGTGCATTGACCCGAACAGGCACCGGAATTTGGGAATTAGGGGAATATCACACTAACTTCATTGCAGTGTTAATGTAAGCCTTACTTGTAAATAATAAATAAACATTTTCCCTTACAAAGCAATTTTGCGAGTCATACTCTACTACAGGACTACAATAGTTCAGCTATTTCAAATATTTTGTCTGGTTTTGACTCACTAGGGTAGGGAAAAATGGGACAGTGATCCCCACTGCTTTTGATTGAAGTTGATTTATCATCACCCATTTTGCGCTGCCCCTCGAGACAGATTTCCACCCCAATGTTACCTGACACATTAACCTCATTCCTCTCCCTTGACCTGCTGAGTATCTCCAACATTTTCTGTTTTAATGTAAGATATTCGTAGTGTTCCATGCTATCCATATCAATGCATTCTACAGGCCAGTAAGGGGTCCAGGTTTCAGACATGAGAAAGCTGTAACCCTAGTTTTAGGGTTGCTATAAAAGTAGGAATGTACATATATAGTGCCTTTCACTGCCTCATTACACCGCAGAGTGTTTTTCAGACAATCAAGTATTTTTGAAGTGAAATCTTTGTTGTAATATTCAGTAGGACATTGAAGTGAGCTTCACTGTCCTCTATGAATGGTGTCAGTAGGTCTTTTATGCTCAGTGAGAGGACAATAAGGTTCACAGTTTAACATTGCATCTGGAAGAGGACACCCCTGACAGTGTAGCATTCCCTCCGTACTGCACTGAAGTTTTCTGCTTCAAAGCATATTCTAGCATAGTTACTGATCTCACTCCAGTGGCCTTCCACAGATATCATACCAATCTTTCCAGCAATAACATTAGTTTCCATTGCTGTAGTCTTGTCTCCTTCTGATTGGAACTCATATCCTGTAGCCAAGATCTTGCTTCCTTTTGACCAGGATCTCCTGCCCATTGACATAATTTTTCTGTCTCTGCCAGTTACCATTCCGACTTAAAGCAGCTGTTTCTTTTGAGTAGGTGAAACTTCAGAGCAGTAAATCCTGCCTTCCCTACAACGTCAAATGTGTTCATTGGCCATTTATAAAATACAACCTTGAATTTTCTTTCAGAAGAAGATTTTTCAGCAAATCTGTGGACCATACTGACACTCCTATCTGAGTTGAAACCCTGGTCAAAATACCACTAATTCCTATGAAGAATATCTAAGAACTCATGCTTCCACCAGAAAAATAATGACCTGAGTCATGAATCTACTTACATTTCTTGATATGTTTCTCAATGAGGCAAACAAGAGTTTCAGTAAATAATTTTGAATATCTCAGACTAACCTGCTGCAGTGGCAGCTTCCACTCTGATTGGCTACTCTTTGCTTCCAAAAATGATAAGTTGACATTGACTTTTCATTTCATTTGAGGGTGATTTTATCTTGATTCAGACTGAAATACTTTGTTTCTTATATTCCGTCATGGGATGTGGACTTAGCTTCCAAGGCCAACATTTAATGTCCCTCCCTAATTGCCCTAGAAAAAGGGGAGGGGAGGGAAACGTGGTGAGCCACCTTCTTTAACTGTTGCAATCAATGTGGTGTAGCTACACCCACAGTAATATTCGATTAGCACCCACAGGATTTTGACCCAGCGACAGTGAATGAACAGCATTATACTTTCACATCACGATACCGTGGGACTGGGATGTGGACTTGCAAGTGGAGCTATTCCAAGCATGCACCTAATGCCCTCTTCCTTTAGGTGGTAGTGTTTCGAGGTTTGGAAGATGCCATCAAAGAAGCCTTGGTGAGATGCTGCAGTCCATCTTGTGGACCATGCACATGGTGCAACGGTGCTGGAATGAGTGCACAATTAAGATGGTGTCAATCAAGTAGGTTAATATGTCCTGGATAGGGTTAAGCTTTTTGAGTGTTGTTGAAGCTGAACACATTTGGGAAAGGGGAAAGTATTCCAACGTGTCCTTGATCTGTGCTTTCTAGACGATGGGGAGATTCATGGGGAGTCAGGAGATGAATGTTTTTTATTTGTTCATGGGATTATTGCCCATCCCTAATTACCCTGAACTGAATGGCTTGTGAGGCTATTTCAGAGGGCATTTAAGTCACACATAGGCCACCCTTCCCTAAATGACATGAGTGAACCAGTTGGGCTTTTAATACAATCAACAATAGTTTCATGGTCATCATTAGACTTTCATTCCAGATTTTTATTGAGTTCAAATTTCACTATCTGTCGTGGTGGGATTTGAACCCGAGCATTATCCTGGCTTTCTGGTTCGGTGAAAATATCACTACACCACCACCTCCCCTAATACTCATAAAAATTCACTTACTACAGAATACCCAACCTCTGACCTGTTTGTGTTGCTGTTGTATTTATGTAACTAGTCAGTTTAAGTTTCTGATCAATGGGGTAAGCCACCAGAATGTTTATAGTGGAGGGTTCAATTATGATAATGCCATTGATTATGAGGGGAGTTATTTAGACTTTCTCTTGTTGAAGATCATCATTGCCCAGCAGTATATGGCACTAATATTAATTGCCACTTATCAACGCAAACCTGAATGTTGTCCAGGTTTTTCTGTACCTGAGCATGTACTACTTCAGTACCTGAGGATCTGCAAATGGAAACTGAACACTCCTTATTCCCATTCTGACCTTATGAGAGAGGAAAGGTCAATGATGAAGCAGCTGAAGATGTTGGGCTTTGGACCCTACCCTGAAGAACTCCTGCGGGAACGAAGCTGAGATGATTTGTCTCCAGCAATTTCAACCATCTTCCTTTGTGTGAGGGTTGACTCCAATTAGTAGAGAGTTTTCCCTCTGATTCCCATTCGTAGAATCATAGAATAGAACACCTATAGTGCAGAAGGAGGCCATTCGGCCCATCAAGCCTGCCCTGACAACAATCCCACCCAGGCCCTATCCCCGTAACCTCACCTATTTACCCTGCTAACCCCCCGACACTAAGGGACAATTTAGCATGGCCAATCCACCTAATCCGCACATCTTTGAAGTCTGGGAGGAATCCGGAGCACTGGAGGAAACCCATGTAGACACGGGGAGAATGTGCCAACTCCACACCGACAATGACCTGAGGCTGGAATTCCTGGTGGAATTCAAACTGAGCATCAGGGAGCAGGCATGCAGATATAAGAAGCACTGAAATGGTACCCTGGTTAAACTAACTGTACAGAATCACTCCATCACTGGGATTCAAAAGTGGAGTCACAAACTTCCAGAAATCTCACACTTACTTTACCTTCCTCTCTCTCTCTCTAAGTTTAAGTTTATTTCGTGTCACAAGTAGGCTTACATTAACACTGCAATGAAGTTATTGTGAAAATCCCCTAGTCGCCACATTCAGGTGGCTGTTCGGGTACACTGAGGGAGAATTTAGCAAGGCCAATGTATCTAATCAGCGCATCTTTCAGACTGTGAGAGGAAATCGGAGCACCCGGAGGAAACCCATGCAGACACAGGGAGAACGTGCAAACTCTGCACAGACAGTGACGCAAGCTGGGAATCGAACCCAGGAGCCTGTCACTGTGAGGGAACAGTACTAACCACTGTGCCACCGTGCCACCCATACTCTCTACCAACTTAATGCAGCTACTAATTCATTTATTTTAAACAGAAAAATGGCTGTATTAACACAGAGAAAATAAATATCCTACAAATGTGTTGGTTTATCCAGTTAAATCAATCAGCAGTACTTTCTAGCCCATAATTGATATGTTATGCCCAAGATGCGGCCTTATCTCCAATTTATTTTGTAGGATCCAGAAGTGTATTCATTCAGATGTGCAAGAAATTCACAACTTCTTTTATTATATCTCCAAAGGCTCTCAGAATGATTATTAGAGAGCAGCGTATCGATATTTGTGCAGTTAGGAATTAATTGCTGATACAATCGAATGAATGAATGCATGCATAAGTAATTCATTCCAGGGAGAACGCTAAGTTTTGGTCTTAATGTATAACAGACAAGATCAGATAAAATTGAACATATACATCAATCTTGGTTTGGAAATGGCAACAATCAGGAGAGAAACATAATGAGTGATTGAGCCGATTTCACCCTTTCTACATTCTTGCCCAAAGTCAAAATTACTCCCTAATTTTTAATGCCTATTTTAATTTATCTTTTTATATTCTGTTCCTTCAAGAGGTTTCAGGCTTTGTTACGATAAAGATATTTATTGATAAGAGAAACTTAAGTACACAAGGGTTGCAGCTCTGGTTGCCTGGAGCAGAGCTCCAGTCCTTACATGCTTACTATGTGGCTTCTAGAAGATTCTCCTTGAGAGAGGACTCTACCCTCTGGGGTGATTACTCACTCTCAGTTTCTATTGGTCCCTCAAGTCAGGTGATTCACCTCTGCTGTACTGTCTTAAGGAGACAGACACCACATCCACACTAGCAACCCAATAGGGAGGAAGGGCAAACTGGGCATGTGGTAGTTTGCTGTTGGTGGGGCGTTGGGGAAGATAAATCTGGGATAACAGAATGGGCAGAGCCAATGGTCTGATGGAGCAATCAGGTTGTCAGGTTCACTACAGCAGCTGGAGTCTTTCCATACCGATTATTTGCGGAAAACCATTAGACGGCCCTTCTTCACATTGGGACGTTCTTTATAATTCCATCTCTTCAAAAGGTGTGATGGATATATCTTAATTGGATAGTTTCTGCCAATCACGAGTAACACATTCATGCAGTGTGAAATTGGCAGAAGAAAGTCAACATGTAACCAAAATGCTCTGTCTATCTGTGAGAACAACAGACACAGGAAAAACTGCTTCATTTACAACTAAGGGAGAACAACACCCATAAACTGGAGCAAACTGTCACTATTAGTAAAGCAACATTAACGTAACAGAGTGGAAAAGGTCAAATGTGAAACTTCTGCCTGGTGCTTGTCAGTTGTGGATGTGATTTCCATCCTGGTGTCTTGCTGCTGTCTTCTTCACTTTGTTTGTGAGTGAGATGTCACCCAAGATGCTGAGGTATTTTTGGAATGGACTGCAGTCTTAACTATTACAGCCCATCCTTAGATGCAATTTGATGAAGATCCTCTCAGAAGCTTGTCAAGGCTAGTGTGAGAAGGTGAGAAAGCAAACAGCTGCAGAAGATAAATGAGCTGAATCAGGAGACACTTGAGAGACAATGAGATTAGAGTTTCATCAAAAGATGCTTTTGTCTTCGAACTTCATGGCTGTTACCCCACTGCAGTGCTAAGCTGTGGGAAGAAAATGCACAGAGCACTTGACACATTCTCAGGACAGTGGGATTGCAATTGGTGTTCACAATTTGAACTGTCAGCAAAATCATTTACATTGGAGAATAAAATGATGACATGACTGGTAGGTTTGCGAGGGAGACATCAACTTGAAATTAGAGCCTGACTCTTCAGCAGTGATATTAAGAAGCATTTTCTCACCTAAAGGGAGGGGTGATCGGAACCCTCACCCACACCATTGTTGTCATTAAGTCAAATGAAGATTTCAAAACATGTTGCTAGATTTTTGTTTCGACAGTGTATCAATGATTATGGAACCATAATCGGGTAGCTGGAGTCAGGCCATTGATCAACCACGATCTAATTGAGTGGCAAACAGGTTGGGGAAACTGAATGGTTTGGTGCTGCACTTACGCTTTCTCTCCTGTTCATTGCTCCAGATGTTGGATTTATCCCTCATTGCGCTAAAGAAAATCTAGCCATATCCCCTTGACATTCAATGGCAATAGCAAGGCTGAATACCCCACCATCAACATCCTGGGGACTCCCATTGACCAGAAATTTAACTGGAGCAGCCATATATGTACACTGTGGCTACAAGAGTAGATCAGGTTGGGTCAGAGGCTGGGAATTCTGCAGTGCTTAACTCACCTCCTGCATCCCCAAAGCCTGTCCACCATCTACAAGGCACTGTTCCCAGAATATATTTAGTATCTCGTGCATGTCTGCTTGACTTCAAACATCAAGCCTCAAAGCGTTTGAAGGTGAAGTTGGCTTTACTGATTTTGATTTCTTAGTCTTTCCCAAGGGTGAGAGCTATGAATCTACAAACAGCTGCCAATCGACCAAAACCTCCATCAACAATTAGTCTCTCATTAATCTCAGAGTTTTAGTTAGGCCACATCATCGCAGGGACTGAAAGGCTAGTGGCTCAAAGCAACAGGTCAAGGTAATCACAGCTTCAGTTTACCAGCCAAATGTTACAGCCAAGTTCTGAACCTCAGATTACCCTCCTCAGTGGCATAGGAAATCAGTTAGTCAAGGAAAAACAAATCAAGATGTAAACAAATGATTTCAAATCCACTCCACCATGCAGAGCAAAATGAAGATAGGTGACCAAGTGTTAATAAGGACATAAGAAATGGAAACAGCTGTAAGCCCATGACCCAACGTTGTCATTCAATTCTACCTCAATTCCATTTTTCCACCTGATCCACATACTCCTTGATTCTTTCTGTGTCCAAAAATCTATCAAGCTCAGCTTATAATATAATTAGCATCATAGAATTCCTACAATGCAGAAAGAGGCCATTTGGCCCATTGAGTCTGCACCGACCACAATCCCACCCAAGCCCTATTCCCAAAATGGTGAATTGCATTTATTCTAACTAGTCAACCAACACTAAGGGGCAATTTAGCATGGCCAATCCAGCTAACCCACACATCTTTGGTCTTCAAGAAGGAGCATCCAACATCCTCTTGGGGCGATACGGTGGCGCAGTGGTTAGCACTGCTGCCTCACAGTGCCAGGGACCCAGGTTCAATTCCGGCCTCAAGTCACTGTCTGTGTGGAGACTGCACGTTCTCCCGTGTCTGTGTGGGTTTCCTCCGGGTGCTCCGGTTTCCTCCCGTAGCTCAAAGATGTGCGGGTTAGGTTGATAGGCCATGCTAAATTAACCCCGAGTGTCAGGGGGATTAGTGGGGTAAATATGTGGGGTTATGGGGATAGGGTCTGGGTGGGATTGATGTCAGTGCAGGCTTGATTGGCTGAGTGGCCTCTTTCTGCACTGTAGGGATTCTATGATTCTAAAGAATGCTAAAGATTCACAAACCTCTAAATGAATACATTTCTATTCAACTTTGTCCTAAATAGTTGATCTCTTATTCTGAAACTATGGTATTTTAGGTGTGCGTTCTCTAGCCAGGGGGAAACAGCCTTTCAGCACCCACCAGATCAAACCCACTGATAATTTTATATGCTTCTATAAGATCACTTCCATTTTTCTAAACTCCAGAGAACACATGTGCATTTTACGCAATCTCTACTTATAGGGTTAACCTCTCCTTCCAGGATTCCCACATGGAACTTTATTGCAGCCCTTCTAAGACAAGTACATCTTTCTTTAGATACGCAGAGTATTCCAGGTGCGGTGGTACCAAAACCCTATATAATAGCAACACAACTACCTTATTCTTACACTGAAACCCCCCCTTGTAATAAAGGCTAACATACCATTTGTTTTTCTAATTGTTTGCTGTACTTGCATGTTGAATTTCTGTGATTGGTGTAATCATCTTCCAGCAGCAAATCATAGATTGTCACTGATGAGGTGTAGGTGCAGGTTACAAATGGGTCTAAAGTGGGAAAGCGGTGTATGGGGCGCAGTAAAGCGAATGAAACCTGTGCATGGAAAGTGGAGGTTGATAAATACGTTTCAGATATACTGACTGACTTTTACTAGCAAATAATTCATGGTCCATTGAATTTAAGAGGTTTTTCAGCCAAAAATCATCTTTGCAGCCTGGATTCTCAGTAGGAGTTATATCGATTATCTGTGAAGATAAGTCGAAATTGATGTTATATGGCTCTAAAGGTGACGATTATTTTGAACAGGGTTTCTAATTCTCAGAGGTAATGGACTCTGATGTTTTTCAAATGCTGGTGGAACTTATAGGTATGAAGAACTTCAATAACAATCGTGTGTGACCAACAATATGTTGTTATTTCTTTTGAGATCACAAGGCCCATCTTTTGGTATCCAAGTATTTAGGATGTTAAATATCACCTACTGTTAGAACCTTTTCAACCATGACAATCATCCTAAGATTCCATGATAACTGCATATCTCCCTTGACGATATAATTGCAGTTCACAAAGGAGTACTTTAAAAGGCAGAAACCCCAATCGAACTGTCCTAGATGGACACAGTAAAATATTCAATAGAGTTCCCCTAATTCCATTAGGTTCCATCATCTTAACATATTCTGTACTGTTATGGTCTTAAATTGTATTATTTTTCTCTTGGTATCCACAAATATTTGTGGGAGGAGTCAAAGATTGCCCAATGTTGGAAGATTTTCCAATCAGGACAATCTATTATCACACTATGAGGAATTGTACAATACCAGTTCTATTATAGTTCAAGTATCTAAATGATGGGATTGGGAAAAAAAATGGAGTTTCTTCACACAGTTATGTGGCTTAATGGCAATTATAAACTGTAAAATTCAATGCTGCAGGCTAATTTGCATATGTAGTTGGCAGACATCTAAACATATGCAAAATTTAACGTCTGTATTATACTTGCACCTTTATTTGGTGACCAGTGCTTTTATTCGCATAGACACAGCAGAGCTTCTTTATATAGTACTGCACCATGGATAGAATCCACCCCCATCAGCCCCCCCCCCCCCCCCCCCCCCCCCCCCCACACCCCGCCACCCCCATGCTGGTTGAGGCGAGAAAACTGATGTGTAGCTCTCCAGCTGCACTGTTGAGCTTTCTCTTCAGAATATTTGCACTAAAAAGGTCCAGGGGCGTGGTTTGCATCGTCACTCTGGCAGGGTGGGGCTTGATAGGGCTGGCAATGCCGGCTCCACAGAGATCGAGGTGCCATCTTTAAAGGGCATCCCAATCCTCCCCCCCCCCATCACGGACACGAGTCACCCCCCCCCCCCAACAAGCATCAAGGCGCCATGCCCCCATGCCCACACAAGCACTGGGGCAACACCCACCCCACTGTCCACAAGCATTGTGGCACCCTCCCCCACACAAGCATCGAGGCACCTCCCTGCCCCAATGCAAGCATTGGGACACAGATACTCCACAAGCATTGGAACACCCTCCCCCACTCAAGTATCGGGGCACCCTCTGTCCCAATGGGGCTCCCCAGAGGGCTCAACCCTGGCACAGCTCCCTGGTACTGCCAGGATGTTGATGTTGTACAGTGCAATCACATTGGCTGAGCAATATACTTTCCTATTTCTTTGGAGGATGGTGTTATCTGAGTCTTCCCAAATGGGGATAAGTATACCATCCTTGGGAAGCTGGCAATACCAAAGAGGTGTTGCCACTGTATATCTGCTCCCACAGTTCAATGGCGATATACTAGGAAACGCAGAAGTGTTTGCAAAACCTCCAGGGCATTCGGCATTCCTAGCTGGCCTCTGGAAAGGTTCACTCCTGGTAAACCCCCGTCTCATAAACGTTTAGCGCTTCAATCAACACATGGGGCTGTGCATGCCGTAATGCCTCTACACTCCAGCCCAGATCACATGGAAAGGCACAACCCCGAGATCATCCTGGGGTAACTATGTTAGATACCATGCTGTGCGTGCTTTACGCCTGTTTATTGGGGCCTTTTGTCACGACAATGTGTCATGTGCAATTCGAAAACTTAATCGTTAGTTTCAACAACTGGTATAATGCCTTGGATTGTTTTTAAAAAGGAAAAGAAACAGAACTGCACAGACAAAAACAGAAAATCTCAGCAGGTCTGACCGCATCTGTGAAGAGAGAATAGAGCCAATATTTCAAGTCACGACTGCAAACGGCTTGTTTTAAAATGGTTGCAGATGTCACCTGACCTACAAATTGGCCAGCTTTCTACAACCTCTCAAAGCAGATTACCAGGGAACATGCCCAGTCAGTTTACATGATGGACTCGTGTGGCAGGCGTGAGGCTTGAGTGATTGTAGCGATTAACATGTGGCAGGGTGGGGAAATCAGAAGGAAGATTCTCATGGGTATAAAAATTATTACTAATTAAGCATAAGATTCAGTCTGAAATCACGCTGGGTCCAGCGGCAGGAATCATTCAGTTTTTTGCTCCATAACCAACACTGCCATTTTTTGGTAAGATTCCACCCAGGGTCTTCAAGATGGGAATGCAATTATCTTTGTTTGTCTTTACCATGGTGTGGTGAACCATTGTTGGTTCCCACCAGGTAGTGCTGAGCCATGGTCTGGCCAGTACTATGAGTCTGTAGATATGTTACTGTTGGGGTTAGGGTTGGCTGTTCTACCTGTTAATATAGTCCTTATGGTACACCCCAGTCGGCTCCGCCTCCTGGGAGAGGTATAAAGGTCACTGCTCTGCCTGGTGACCCTTTAGTCTGGGATCGTATACTGTATATAGTAGCTCTGTTATTGTTGGCAATAAAAGCCTTTATTTCCCGAGTACATCCAGCCTCTCGTGTGTTATATCGCGCATCAATTTTATTGCCAACAAGTAAATTCTTTTTTTTGAAAAAAAAATTAAAAACGACAAAAGAAAACATGGAGCAAATGCTTAAACCCGAACGGCTTACGTTGGACCCACGTGCGGCGGGAGCATCAAACACTTTCGACCACTGGTTGAAGTGTTTCCAAGATTACCTCGACACCTCCACAGCGGTCACCGACGACGCCGACAGACTCCGGGTCCTCCACGCGAGGGTAAGCGACGCTGTATACCTAGCGATCCGTGGGGCCACCGACTACAAAGGGGCCCTCGAGCTTCTCAAGAAGCGATACAACAAACCGCCGAATGAGATCCATGCTCGATACCTTCTAGCCACTCGACGGCAGCAGCCCGGCGAAACGACGGAACAGTACGCGTGCGAGCTTCAACAGCTAGCCAGAGCCTGCAACTGCAAGGCAGTGTCGGCAGACCAGTACATGAACGACCTAGCTCGAGATGCGTTTGTGGCGGGAATCGGCTCGTCGTACATCCGTCTTCGGCTGTTGGAGCAAGGTCACCTCGATCTCACTAAAACCATAGAGTTAGCTGACGCTCTAGAAACGGCCTCCAAAAGTCTGGCGATGTACCCCGACGACCACGTGGAGACAGCGTGGCAGGGGCAGTCGCAGACTCCACTTCATTCAGCGGGACTGAAAAACTGCGCGATTGCGTTCCCAGCATCGGACCTGACGACGGCAGCAGCTCCAGGTGGCCCGCGGTGTTACTTCTGTGGGGGGGTGAAACACCCTCGGCAGCGATGTCCAGCTAAAGCGGTGTTGTGCTCCGCCTGCGGCAAGAAGGGGCACTATTCCAAGGTTTGCCGGTCCAAACTTCCATCCAAGAACAGCAGTGCGGCGTGTGACTCCCCGGAGCCGGCCTCCTTGTCTTCTGCGTCTTCAAGGTCTTCTACCACGTGCGATTCCAGGACGTCGCCATTCCGAACGACGGAGTCGCAAGACACGTGCGACCTGCAGGGGCCGCAGGTTTTGGCGCCATCGTCCACGTGCGACCTATGAGGGCAGCCATGTTGGTCGGCACCGACCGCGAATGACCAGCAGGGGTCGTCATCAACCATCTCAGCTGCCTGCAGTTGCACCCACGAACCAACAGTGGCGTCGATCATCCTGGACCAGGCCAAGCCTCACAGACCCGACAAGTCCATGATGGACATACAGGTAAACAAACGCCCGATTTATTGTTTGTTTGACAGCGGGAGCACGGAGAGCTTCATTCACCCGGACACCGTGAAGCGGTGTGGTCTCCAGATTCGGACTGTCAAGCAGACAATTTCGATGGCGTCAAGGTCCCGGTCTGTCACCGTGCTAGGGAGCTGCGTGGTAAATCTGACGGTGCAGGGCACGGTTTACGAGAACTTCAGGCTCCTTGTGTTACCGCACCTTTGCGCGCCAATACTCCTAGGACTAGATTTTATGGTCCACTTGAAGAGTGTAACCATGCAGTACGATGGGCCTCTCCCTCCGCTTTCAGTGGGAGACCCGCAGCCTCTAAATTGCCCAACGCGCTCCACATGTAGTCTCTCAACGCTTAAGATTACCACACCCTCCCTATTCCAGAATCTCGTACCAGGCTGCAAGCCCATCGCAACAAAGAGCAGGCGTTACAGCGCTGAGGATCGGATCTTCATTAGATCTGAAGTTCAGCGGCTCCTCAAGGAAGGGATCATCCAACCTAGCGCTAGTCCTTGGAGATCGCAAGTCGTGGTGGTTAAGAATGGGAACAAACCCCGGATGGTCATAGACTATAGTCAGACCATTAACAGATACACGCAGCTGGATGCGTATCCCCTCCCGCGCATATCTGACATGGTCAACCAGATTGAGCAGTACCAGGTGTTCTCCACCATCAACTTAAAATCTGCTTATCACCAGCTCCCCATTCACCCAGAGGACCGACAATACACGGCCTTTGAGGCGGATGGTCGCCTGTACCATTTTTTAAGGGTTCCTTTTGGTGTCACGAATGGGGTCTCGGTCTTCCAGCGTGCTATGGACCGAATGGTGGACCAGAACGGGCTGCGGGCTACCTTCCCGTACCTGGATAACGTCACCATCTGCGGCCATGACCAGCAGGACCACGATGCCAACCTTCTTAGATTCTTACGCACTGCATCTCGCCTGAATCTGACCTACAACAGGGAGAAGTGTGTATTTCGCACGCGCCGCCTAGCTATCCTCAGATACGTGGTGGAAAACGGGGTCCTTGGCCCTGATCCAGACCGTATGCGTCCTCTCCTCGAACTTCCCCTGCCCACTAGCGTCAAAGCACTGAGAAGATGTTTAGGCTTCTTCTCATACTACACACAGTGGGTTCCCAATTACGCGGACAAAGCCCGTCCGCTCATCAAGTCTACCTCGTTTCCCCTAGCAACAGAGGCTCGCTTAGCCTTTGCAAGAATAAAAGCCGACATCGCGAAAGCCACGATGCATGCTATCGATGAGTCCATCCCCTTCCAGGTGGAGAGTGATGCATCTGATTTCGCCCTGGCCGCCACACTTAACCAGGTGGGCAGGCCCGTCACATTTTTCTCTCGCACCCTCCAAGGCCCTGAAATTCGACATTCGGCGGTGGAAAAGGAGGCCCAGGCCATTGTGGAGGCCGTTCGGTATTGGCGCCATTACTTGGCGGGAAAACGGTTCACTCTTCTCACGGACCAGCAGTCCGTGGCGTTCATGTTCAACAACACGTTACGGGGTAAGATCAAGAATGATAAGATCTTGAGGTGGAGAATCGAACTCTCCACCTACAATTATGATATCATGTATCGTCCAGGGAAGCTCAACGAGCCCTCGGATGCCCTGTCGCGTGGAACATGCGCTAGTATGCAGGAGAATCGATTGCAGGCTCTCCACAATGACCTCTGCCATCCGGGGGTCACTCGGCTCTTCCACTTCATAAAAGCCCGGAATCTACCCTACTCGCTGGAGGATGTCAGGTCCATAACCAGAAGCTGCCGGGTATGCGCGGAATGCAAACCGCACTTCTACCGACCTGACAGGGCACACCTCATTAAGGCCACTTGTCCCTTCGAAAGACTGAGTGTGGACTTTAAGGGCCCCCTTCCCTCGACAGATCGGAACGTGTACTTCCTCAATGTGGTTGATGAGTACTCACGATTCCCTTTTGTCATTCCCTGTTCTGATATGACCGCTGCCACGATTATCAAGGCATTTCGTGATCTTTTCACCCTGTTCGGTTACCCCTGTTATATCCACAGCGATAGGGGCTCGTCGTTCATGAGCGATGACTTGAGGCAATACCTGCTCTCATATGGGATTGCCTCTAGTAGAACCACGAGCTACAACCCAAGGGGTAACGGACAGGTCGAACGAGAGAATGCTACAGTCTGGAAGGCTGTCTTACTGGCGTTGAGGTCTAAAGGTCTTCCAGTCTCCCGTTGGCAAGAGGTACTCCCTGATGCGCTCCACTCCATACGCTCACTCCTGTGTACGGCAACCAACGCTACTCCTCATGAGAGAATGTTTTCATTCCCTAGGAAGTCTTCCTCTGGGACCTCATTACCGTCTTGGTTGACGTACTCAGGACCTGTCCTCCTGCGGCGGCATGTTAGGACCCGCAAGTCCGACCCTTTGGTTGAACAGGTCCATCTCCTCCACGCCAACCCTCAGTATGCCTACGTGGCATATCCTGACGGGCGAGAGGACACGGTCTCGATTCGAGATCTGGCGCCAGCAGGGGGCTTGGAAACCCCTGTTGCTCCCACACCTCCTGTTAGGGACCCCCCAGCCATTATTTCCCCTCCTGACACGGCGCGGGCAGTATCGGGACCACCACTTAACCCTCTTACTCCCGTGTACAGCTTGCCTGAGTCCAGGAGATGGTCGCCACTTCAAGGCGTGCCCGAGTTCAGCGGAGTGTCACCACCTCGGGGTCTACCGGCCCGTGAGGCACTGGAGGAGTCGCTGGACACCGCCTTGGAGAGAACGTCACTGCGATTGCCTGAACCGGTGTCATCGCCGGTGTTGAGGAGGTCACAACGACAGTGCGGTCCCCCAGACCGTTTGAACTTATAGACAGATGAACAATTGTTCTGTGTTTTGTACCCCGCCGGCCTTTGTTTTCAAAGGAGGGGTGAATGTGGTGAACCATTGTTGGTTCCCACCAGGTAGTGCTGAGCCATGGTCTGGCCAGTACTATGAGTCTGTAGATATGTTACTGTTGGGGTTAGGGTTGGGCTGTTCTACCTGTTAATATAGTCCTTATGGTACACCCCAGTCGGCTCCGCCTCCTGGGAGAGGTATAAAGGTCACTGCTCTGCCTGGTGACCCTTTAGTCTGGGATCGTATACTGTATATAGTAGCTCTGTTATTGTTGGCAATAAAAGCCTTTATTTCCCGAGTACATCCAGCCTCTCGTGTGTTATATCGCGCATCACATGGATGGTAGTCAGAGTGTGGATTCTTTTTGAAGTACATTGTCTGAGAACAGAGGGGGAGGTTCCATTATCTCTTCCAGAAACACCCAGCAGCAGCGAGTGACCAATCATACCTCTCAGCAAGCTTTGGGGTTTATGTCCATTTTGATATATGTCTTTTTGAAATCCAATATTTTTGTGGATGACTCCATGCTTTTTTCTCCATCGTTACAACAATGTCCATGTGAGTGTTTGTCATGGGATTCTGGACGTGTTTTTATCTTTTTAAAGTCTTGACTAGGGGAATTTCACAGTTACTTCATTGCAGTGTTAATGTAAGCCTTACTTGTGACTAATAAATAAATACATTGGGGTGATTTTTTAACAATGAAACTAACTCCTTATTTGTTAACTCAAGAGATTCTGCTGCCTTATTTCTTCATACATATCTGCACATAAAGGGAAATTAAAAAAATGAAAACTTTAAAAAAAACATTCAAATCCTGTTATAACCAAAGATGACACGGTGGCACAGTGGTTAGCACTGCTGCCTCACAGTGCCAAGGACCCGGGTTCAATTCCAGCCTAGGATGACTGCTTGTGTGCAGTTTGCACATTCTCCCCGTGTCTGCATGGGTTTCCTCTGGGTGCTCTTGTTTCTTCCCACACTCCAAAGGTGAGCAGGTTAGGTGGATAGGCCATGCTAAATTGAACCTTAGTTTCCCGAGATGCATAGGTTAGGGAATTAGCCATGGTAAATGTGTGGGGTTACGGGGGTAGGGCCTGGGTAAGATATTCTGCCAGAGAGTCGGTGCAGACTCGATGAGCTGAATAGCCTCCTTCTATACGACAGGGATTCTATGAACCTAAGATGGGAAAGAGAGGAACTTACTCACGCCTCCAGACTTATAGAGTCATAGAGTCATAGAGGTTTACAGCATGGAAACAGGACCTTCGGCCCAACTTGTCCATGCCGCCCTTTTTTTTAAAACCCCTAAGCTAATCCCAATTGCCCGCATTTGGCCCATATCCCTCTATACACATCGTACCCATGTAACTATCTAAATGCTTTTTAAAAGACAAAATTGTACCCGCCTCTACTACTACCTCTGGCAGCTTGTTCCAGACACTCACCACCCTCTGTGTGAAAATATTGCCCCTCTGGACACTTTTGTATCTCTCTCCTCTCACCTTAAACCTATGCCCTCTAGTTTTAGACTCCCCTACCTTTGGGAAAAGATATTGACTATCTAGCTGACCTGTGCCCCTCATTATTTTATAGACCTCTATAAGATCACCCCTCAGCCTCCTACACTCCAGAGAAAAAAGTCCCAGTCTATCCAGCCTCTCCTTATAACTCAATCCATCAAGTCCCGGTAGCATCCTAGTAAATCTTTCCTGCACACTTTCTATAATAAGGTGACCAGAATTACACACAGTATTCCAAGTGTGGTCTTACCAATGTCTTGTATAACTTCAACAAGACATTCCAACTCCTGTATTCAATGTTCTACCGATGAAACCAAGCATAGCGAATGCCTTCTTCACCACTCTGTCCACCTGTGACTCCAATTTCAAGGAGCTATGAACATGTACCCCTAGATCTCTTTGTTCTGTAACTCTCCCCAACGCCCTACCATTAACTGAGTAAGTCCTGCCTTGGTTCAATCTACCAAAATACATTACCTCGCATTTGTCTAAATTAAACTCCATCTGCCATTCATCAGCCCACTGGCCTAATTGATCAAGATCCCATTGCAATTCAAGATAACCTTCTCTACTGTCCACTATGTCACCAATCTTGGTGTCATCTGCAAACTGACTAACCATGCCTCCTATATTCTCATCCAAATCATTAATATAAATGACAAATAACAGTGAACCCAGCACTGATCTCTGAGGCACACCACTGGTCACAGGCCTCCAGTTTGAAAAACAACCCTCTACAACCAGCCTCTGGCTTCTGTAAAGAAGCCAATTTTGTATCCATTTAGATACCTCACCCTGGGTCCCGTGAGATTTAACCTTATGCAACAACCTACCATGTGGTACCTTGTCAAAGGCCTTGCTAGAGTCCATATAGACAACATCAACTGCACTGCCCTCATCTACCTTCTTGGTTACCCCTTCAAAAAACTCAATCAAATTTGCGAGACATGATTTTCCACTCACAAAGCCATGCTAATCAGTCCTTGCGTCCCTAAATGCCTGTAGATCTTGTCTCTCAAAATACCTTCCAACAACTTACCCACCACAGATGTGAGGCTCACTGGCCTATAGTTCCCAGGCTTTTCCCTGCAGCCCTTTTTAAACAAAGGCACAACATTTGCCACTCTCCAATCTTCAGGCACCTCACCCGTGACTATCGATGATTCAAATATTCAAATATCTCTGCAATTTCCTCCCTCGCCTCCCACAATGTCCCGGGGATACACTTCATCAGGTCTCGGGGATTTATCTACCTTGATGCGCTTTAAGATTTCTAGCACCTCCTTCTCTGTAATATGTACACTCCTCAAGATATCACTATTTATTTCCCCAAGTTCCCTAACATCCATGCTTTTCTCAACAGTAAATACTGATGAGAAATATTCATTTAGGATCTCACCCATCTCTTGTGGATCCGCACATAGATGACCTTGTTGATCCTTAAGAGGTCCTATTCTCTCCCTTGTTACTCTTTTGGCCTTTATGTATTTGTAGAAGCTCTTTGGATTCTCCTTTGCCTTGTCTGCCAAAACAATCTCGTGTCCCCTTTTTGCCCTCCTGATTTCTCTCTTAACTCTACTCCCACACCCCCTATACTCTTCAAGGGATTCACTTGATCCCAGCTGCCTATGCATGTCATGTGCCTCTTTCTTCTTCTTGACCAGGGCCTCAATATCCCGAGTCATCCAGGGTCCCCTACTTCTGCCAGCCTTGCCCTTCACTCTAAGAAGAATGTGCTTGCCCTGAACTTGACCATAACCACTGTGCAGTTGGTACTTCCCATCAGTTCTCCATCACCTGTGGCAAAACACAGCCATACATTAGTTGGCTTATTCATTCTGTAAACTGTGCAGCATTAGATGCCATGGTGGTATTTCATTCTGGTTCAATGGCTGTTGTTCTTCAGAAGAGATTAGCAGAAGGCAGCTCCAGTGAAAGTGACTGTGCAAAAGATAGACCTGAATGAGGTAAACAGATATTGATCCAGTTGAAAAGTGATAACCTGGCAGGGACTGGGTGGTAACATAGAACATAGAACAGTACAGCACAGAACAGGCCCTTCGGCCCACGATGTTGTGCCGAGCTTTATCTGAAACCAAGATCAAGCTATCCCACTCCCTATCATCCTGGTGTGCTCCATGTGCCTATCCAATAACCTGCTGGAGCGGTGCAGTGTCCCATTGTCGGTCTTGTCCAGTGTATTAGCTGTAGCTGAGTGTGCAATCCTCAGAATATTGTGCGTTCAAGTCCCAATCCAGGATTTGAACATGAAAGTTTAAAAATCAGTAGGCGATTGAGTGGAGTAGTAAGGGATTGTTGCAGCTGTCAGAGTTGTTGTCATTTGGATGATGCCCCATCTTCTCTTTCATGTAAATGTAAAAGACTCCAAGGTATTCTTTCGAAGAAGAGCGGGGAGGTTATCCCTGGTGTCCTGGCCAATATTTATTCCTCATTCAACATCACGAAACCAGATTAACTGGTCTTATCACATGACTATTGTTGGGTGCATGTTGTGCACACATTGGCCATCAAATTTCTCACAAATGGCCTAGTGGTATTATTGCTAGACTATTAATCCAGAAACTCAGCTAATGTTCTGGGGACCCGGATTCGAATTCCGCCATGGCAGTTGGTGGAATATGAATTCTTTAAAAAATCTGGAATTAAGCATCTACTGATGACAATGAAACAGTTGTCAATTGTCATAAAAACCCATCTGGTTCACTAATGTCTTTTAGGAAAGGAAATCTGCCGTTCTTACCTGGTCTGGCCTACATGTGACTCCAGAGCCATGGCAAGGTGGTTGACTCTCAACTGCCCTCAGGCTACTAGGGATGGGCAATAAATGCTGACCACAAATGAATAAAAAATATACAACACTGTCTACACTTCAAAGGTACTTCATTGGTCATAGAATGCTTTGATACATCCTATTACCTCACCCTCAAATCTACTGCGTGCACAGCATCTGCCATTGTTTAGATGTAACACATCCCAAGGCAATGCGTAAATGCAAGATGATATTAGTTTTGTGGAACGCAATAGTCTGAGAATTGGGCAGTGCCATCAGTGGGTGGGTACTCGGCTCCTCCAGGTTACTTGC
The DNA here is from genome assembly GCF_964213995.1 of Mustelus asterias. Lineage (NCBI taxonomy): Eukaryota > Metazoa > Chordata > Chondrichthyes > Carcharhiniformes > Triakidae > Mustelus > Mustelus asterias. The sequence continues at coordinate 47,891,339 of NC_135811.1, forward strand.
CTGGGCAACGAAGGTGTAAAGTGCCCCTTTTGACTCCGTGCCCAGTAACTGTTGTCCCTGCCAAGTCAAATCTGTTCTCTCCCAGGTTTGGCCCAACAGCGATGGTTGCACACCTGAAAACTACAGTGGAGGACTGGAGAGTAAGACAAGATTTTCATCTTGTGCATTGGATTCAAACTGCAGTCTTGTTGACTAAAAAGCAGTGATTTAAACTCAGACAAAAGCAAAATACTGTGCGCACTGAAAACTTGAAATAAAAACAGTAACTACTGGAAATTCTGGCAGCATTTGTGGAGAGAAAGAAAGTCCTGCTTTTGTACAGCACTTTTCACAACACTGGGAGGGGGCGATATTCCCAAAAAAGGTTCTAAGGGCTGGATTCACGGGAAAACTGGTGTAAATCACGATTGTTTATTCAGTAGGAGTTCAGACTCGAATCTCCCACACTCTGTGCAATGCAGAGGTCACTAACGTGAATATCATTAAAAGCTTGGGGGGCGGGGCCTATTCATGCCAGAGGCTGACGGTGCCGGACCTCTGCGCATGCGCAGTGGCCCTGAACTGTCAGCCTCCCATTTGCCGGCCAGCCTGGGACCTTCGCAGTGCTGCCCCTCCAACCCACCCGCCCACGGCCCGATTGCAGCCCCCTGTCTACTCCTGGGCCAGCCCCGCCCCCCCTTCTGTCCCAGAGCACCACGATCTCCAGTCCCCCCCCACCCCCACCAGCAGCGACAATCCCTCCCCCACCACCCCCTACCCCAGCAGACCCCCCCCTCCATGGAGGCAGACCCCTCCCCCCCAGCCCACCCCGATCACTGGCCTCCCTCCAGCCCCGATCGATTGTGTATGCAGAGATGAAGCAGGATCCCCACACCCCCACCGATCGCCCCCTAGGCCCCGTCACCTAGGCCCCACCCCTAGGCCCCGTCCCCTTGGCACTGCCCAGTGCCCGGTGGGCAGTGCCAAGGTGCCCCCTGGGCATGGGTACTTTTCCCATTGGGCAGTGCCAGGGGGCACAGGCTGGCACTGCCATGGTGCCCATGCCCAGGGGATGCCACTCCCCGCCGCCCAACCCCCTGGGGGGCCCCAGTGTCCCCCCTTCACTCCAGCGGGGTCTCCTGCTAGTTCCCCGAAAGTGGGGAGCTACTCTAAGCCCCACTGGAGTGAATTTGTACTGGAAGGGTGGGAAATGCCATTGGGCATGGAGAATTCAGTCCCCAACCCACCCCGGCAAAAAATTAGACGGTCAGAATGGGAGAATTGCCCCCTGGATGTCTCAAAGCACTTTACAGTCACTGAGGTACTTTCTCAGTAGTTGTAGTCAGTGTTGTGATGCAGGAAACACAAGGGCCAATTTTCCCACATCAAACTCCCAAAAACAGCAATGCGATTTTGACCAAATAATTTGTTTTTAACGTTGATTGAGGGATAAATATTGGCCAGAAGACCTGGGATAACCCCATTGCTGCTCTTCAAAACAGTTTTCTGGAACCTTTTACATGCACAGGCAGATGGGACCTCGGTTTAATATCTCATTTGAAAGACTCCGATGCAGAATTCTCTCAATACTGCCCTGAAGTGACAGCACAGATCTTCAGGCTCAGTCCCTGGAGTGGGACTTGAACCCAAAGGTTTGTGACCACATTCTCAAGAGCAAGTAGGGATGGGCAACAAATGCTGTCCCTGCCGTTGATGCTCACATTCACAGAGTCACAGAATACTACAGTGCAGAAGAGGCCCTTCGGCCCATTAAGTCCGCACCGATGCAAGGAAGGCCACCTGATCCCACTTGCCAGCACTTGGTCCATAGCCTTGAACGTTATGGCGTGCCAAGTACTCATCCAGGTACTTTTTAAAGGATGTGAGGCATCCCGCCTCCACCACCCTCCCAGGCAGCGCATTCCAGGCCGTCACCACCTTCTGGGTAAAAATGCTTTTCCTCCACTCCCTCCTAAACATCACCCATCACTTTTAATTTGTGTCCCCTCGTAACTGACTCTTCAATTAAAGGGAGTAGCTGCTCCCTATCCACCCTGTCCATGCCCCATATTCCCAAGAATTTATTTTTAAAAAGGCAATGGTGCAACCAACTGAGCCACAGCAAACACAGGGTTAATGTTCCAGATCTGTGACCTTTCATCTGTGACTTAACTCACTGTCTGAATAAGTGATATGTCAACTAGTACCCATAGTGTCATTGTTAACCTGAAATAATTAACTGTCGACTGAAAGATCATTGTGTGTGGTAATAGACTGGTCACTTAATATGTCCTGTTCTTGTGTTCTTCTACTCTCAAGAGAGCAAGTGGCATAATGCACTGTGTTGCTAAACTAATGGAGATGTTCAAGGTTGTGTTGGTCAAACTGCACAATGTCTGGTCACAGTGCACCTTGAGTGAAAAACCATAAAGGAGATTCTGAGAGAGGATTGATGAACTGCACTGTTTCCTTAACAAACATTCATGGCAAACCATGTGCCACTCAATCCTTGCATCACGAGGTTAAATACTTGGGGAACCAAGATTATTGGAGCGCACGGGTTTGTGGGGAGGCTTGGATTTCTGATTAGCATTCCAATAGCATTTCCCTAACAGTTGATTGTACAGATTGTTGTTGGTGGCACAGAGTTTGGAGTGATCGGCAGTTGTATCAGGGCATCAGGCACAGATATGATTCTGCATAATTTTCCATTGCTCAGGTCTCAAATTGAAATTTGATTTGATTTATTATTGTCACATGTATTGGGATACAGTGAAAAGTATTGTTTCTTGCACACTATACAGACAAAGCATACTGTTCATAGAGTACAAAGGGGAGAAGGGAAGAAGAGGGTGCAGAATATAGTATCACAGTCACAGATAGGGTGTAGAGAAAGATCAGCTTAATATACGATAGGTCCATTCAAAGGTCTAATGGCAGCAGGGAAGAAGCTGTTCTTGAGTCAGTTGTTATGTGTCCTCAGACTTTTGTATCTTTTTCCCGGCAGAGGAAGGTGGAAAAGAGGCTGTCCGGGGAGAGTCGGGTCCCTGATTATGTTGGCTGCTTTTCTGAGGCAGCGGGAAGTGTAGACAGAATCAATGGATGGGAGGCTGGTTTGCGTGATGGATTGGGCTACATTCACAACCCTTTGTAGTTTCTTGCGGTTTTGGTCAGAGCAGGAGCCATACCAAGCTGTGATATATATATCTGGCTAACCTCTGGAGCAGAAACCCTACTCTACAATGCCTTGAGTTAGACCTCCACTGAATATGTTTGCTCATACCTGCCAGTGCTCGGATTTAACACATCCAACCATATTCACCAACCCACTTGGTATCTATTAGGGTACGCCTTATCTCAAGCATCTCACAGTGTGTGCGTGGCATTCGTATCTTGGTCCTGATGTTACTAGTTTCCAATTTAAAATGAACTTAAATTGCGCAAATTTGATTTATTAAATTTAGAAATCATTTCATGTTCTTGCAAACCCGTGTTCATTTTAGCTATAGACTCTTATTGGTTATATTTAGGAGAATCAACCCATTAACATGCTGAAGCATATTGTGCAATTATTTCTGCAAAATAAAGCAGATATAGCTATATTGCAACACTATTTCTATCTTTCATTACTTTTAATAAGTTTGCCTCAGTGTCAACCCTGCTTCTACCTCAGAAACTAACTGAAGGTAAAACAATTTAGGACATTGTGTATAGTGCTATACATCAATAAAGTGCTATATATCTATAATATGGCTGGAATTTTACCATCCCGCCTGCCTCGGGAATCGGAGCAGGCGAGGGCTGGACAATGGAAAGGTCCGTTGACTTCGGGCGGGATTGTATGGTTTTGGGATGACTGAGGCTGCAAAACCGATTGCCTTTTTAAGTCTAAAATATGCAAACATGTTCCTGAAAAATATTAAAACCGCCATTTCTAAAACAGTTGGCTTTTCCTTTTGCCCTTCTCCTTTCATCAACAAGAAAAAACTTAGACTAATGAGCCAAGTTTCTTGAACCCATTTTCCGGTTTCTCTTTGGGTTAAACTGCAAGTTTCTTGAGGTCCTTAATAAAATAAACAGAACAAGCTGAGTTCATGCTCACTGCTGGCTGACTCACCCTTCACATTTGCCTGCATCTCCATTGCATCATTAGGCCGGAGCAAAAATTTCACACACACGTCACATCAACATGTACATCAACAAATTAACATTGAGAAATTAGCCCTGACTGCTTTTGCTGTTCCTAATTACTGATCATTCAATATTGGGTGACAATTCTAACGCACAATGTTGAAAAGCTGCACTCCTGTCAGATAAAAGCATCATTCACTCGCTGCTGAAGAAGTGTAGCCAGCTCTGACCTTTCTCGGCTCAGATGTGCGTTTCCATAGTAACCATTGTGTACTGAGTTGATTCATTTGATAGCACAAAAATAGCAGGCAAGGGATCTCTAATTGCAGAATCGAGTGGGAGCCTTCTGCTGCAGGATATTACCTCTGCTTTTAAAACCATGAGCACCAGCAGTCTGTTAATGGTATGTTAATTGGATTGTTATGATACAAAGGTGAAGGGCGTAATTTAATTAAGTACTTTGAGCATTTGCAAAGAGAGACTGCTGGGACACTGGGTTAGCAGTTGAGGCAGTAAGAAGTCTAACAACACCAGGTTGCATCTCCATATCATTAGTAGTTGAGGGCCAGACAAATGCGATGCTGCATCCTATAAATAAACCAAGTATTGAGAAAAATCTTTTCATCTAGTTTCATACTTTAACATCTGGTTTGGGATCTAATTATCACAGTCCATCATTACCTTGCTCAAGGATCCCTTCTGCATGTGTGAATGAAATGCGGCATGGTGGCACAGTGGTCAGCACTGCTGCCTCACAGCTCCAGGTACCCGGGTTCAATTCCAGCCTTGGGTCACTATCTGTGTGGAGTTTGCACATTCTCCCCGTGTCTGCCTGGGTTTCCTCCGGGTGCTGCGGTTTCCTCACATAGTAAAAAAAATGTGCAGGTTAGATTGATTGGCTATGCTAAATTGCACCTTAGTATCAGGGGGATTAGCAGGGTAAATACGTGGGGTTATGGGGATAGGGCCTGTATGGGATTGTTGTCGGTGCAGACTCAATGGCCTCCTTCTGCACTGTAGGGATTCTATGACTCTGTGAAATTGAAACAGTGAGTGTCAGCTCGTGATATGACTGTGGGAGGCATCACAGTTGAACAGGACTCTGTCCTCACTCAACAATGTTCACATGCAACATTTCCTAGTAAGGGCGGCTGGAGCATGATCCAGAGTAGGAACGCTTGTTGATTTTCCCAGCGCTGGTGTGGGACTCAGACCAATTGTGCCTCTGCAACTGCTGAACTGACTGAAATCTGTTAACTCAACACAGATTGGGGCTTAAATCCAGTGTTCCATCAGGCAGTAATCTTAGCACTGAAAGCATTTTATTTCTAATTGATCTGCCATTGATGCACACTGTGAGTTATCATTAATGTTTATTAGTTGATAATAATTAGAAGCTATAAAAACACCAGAGTGCAGTAACAGGTGTTCTGTATTTATCATCTAAACAATTGAAATTCATATCAATTAATCTTGGATAGCTGTTGCCTTGTGGGATTCATATAGAAGTCAATGTTTATATTAGACATGAATTGTGAAGAATTATTGCAGTACCTCATCTGAAATAATGGTCAGAATTTTACCGCCACTGGAATTGGAGTGGGCGAGAGGCAGAAAATGGAAAGGTCCATTGACTTCAGGTGGGATTTTACAGTTTCGGGATGAACGAGGCCATAAAATCCCGCCCAATGCGTTGTTACTAAACCACAATAAATTCTGTCATTCTGATTATATTCAAAAGATACTAAAATCTTTTGGTTACTGAGAGATCATAGAATCATAGAATCCCTACAGTGCAGAAGGAGGCCATTTGGCCCATTGAGTCTGCACCGACCACACTTCCACCCACACCCTATCCCTGTAACCCCATGTATTTACCCTGCTCGTCCCCCTGACACTAAGGGGCAATTTAGCATGGCTAAGCCACCTAACCTGCACATCTTTGGACTGTGGGAGGAAACCAGAGCACCTGGAGGAAACCCATGCAGACACGGGGAGAATGTGCAAACTTCACACAGACAGACTGGAATTGAACCCCAGTCTCTGTGAGGCAGCAGTGTTCACCACTGTTAAAGTTAAAATTTATTAGTCACAAGTAAGGCTTACATTAACACTGCAATGAAGTTACTGTGAAATTCCCCTAGTCTCCACAGTCCAGCGCCCGTTCGGGTCAATGCACCTAATCAACACGTCTTTCAGAATGTGGGAGGAAACCGGAGCACCCGGAGGAAAACCATGCAGACATGGGGAGAACATGCAAACTCCACACAAACAGTGACCCAAGCTGGGATTTGAACCCAGGTCCCTGGCGCTGTGAGGTAGCAGTGCTAACCACTGTGCTACCGTGCTGTCCTGCGGTTCTTTTCATAAAGAAAAATAAAAAGTTTACTCTGGCCTGAGTTTTTCACGGGTATGAATCACGCTTGCAGCTGAAAAGCGCCATTTCACGTGGGCTTGTCAAGTAACGGGAAGCCAGTGTGAAACACGCACTGGGAAAATGCTCAGCACTGCTTGGGATAGCGGGAAAAGTTCGGGTGCTAAGAAAAGGGAAGGTATCGACTGGCATTTCTAATGTTCTTCCTCGGAGGGCAGTCGCTGTGGATCTAGCTCAGGGAGCTAATGACCTGTAAAAAAATTAATTGCAATGGAAAAAAGCTGCAAACTGTGTCTGGGCAGCTCATTCAAGCACAAATGTCAGTCCCCAGACACCTTTTAAAATTTCATTTCAGCCCTGACAGTTCATTCCTTGTGGATCGAGGTTGCAGCTGAAATGTAAAAGGCCGTCTGGCCAATTGGCCCGCCCGCCAATCCTAAAAGCAGACGGGCTGTGTAAAATAGCTTCCAATTGGCCCTTTAATCTAAATTGCCTGCGTGATTGTTGGCGGGTGGGCTTCCAACTCTTGCACGTGCCCGCTGAGCGAAATATCACACAAGTGTGCGAAGATGGCAAGACACGTGTCCCACGTTTCCTTGCGCGATTTCACACACCTCTGGGCCAGGGGCGAGCCCATCCAAACAATGTGAAATCCTGTCCCCTATTTTTATACTTTTCCAATTCAATCAAATCAAATCCAATTCAGAGTCTCAACAAGTTGAGACATTTCAGATCCAGGCTGACAAGACAGGGCGAGCGACCAAACCACCCTGTCCTGGGCCTGATCTACATGAGCCAAGCTGATTGGAGAAGGGGGAGGTTCCTCCTCCAAAACTTGAGCTCATTTGCATCTTAGCCAAAAGGCCGAGATGCCGCTTTTAAAAATTGCTTCATATGAAACATATGAAGCCTCAGCGTAACCCAATGACCTCGACCAAGTGCGGCCGACCATGGGGTGCCGACCATACACTTGATCTGGGATTTCACATGTTGAAAGGTTAAAACAATAATCGCAGTACACTCCTATGTGCAACAACTCAAAATGGACGACCAAAAGTCAGATTTTGCGGCCTCACTCGACCCATTTCCATTGTCCGCCCCTTCCCCGCTCCGATTCCCGTGGCGGGTAGGGTGGGAGAATTCCAATGATCACGTCACCATTACGTCAGGAACAAACAAACACTGTGTGGCTGAACATTTGCTCAAATGAAGATAATTAAGAACAGTTCAATATTATGGGTACTTGATTAAATAGAGCATTTAAATACAGACCTTCTCCATACATCCTAATGGAAGGAAAATTGTTGCTATACAACAACTGTTTAGCTGGTGTGCAGCTAATGGATTACAGGATTAACTCAGGGTCAGTTAAGCTCAGTTGGCTGGACAGCTGGTTAGCGAAGCAGAGTGATGCCAACAGTACGGGTTCAAGTCCCGTATCGGCTGAGGTTATTCGTGAAGGCCTCGCCTTCTCAATGTTGTCCCTCGCCTGAGGTATGGTGATCCTCAGGTTAAATCACCACCAGCCTATGGTCATCTGGGACTATGGTGACTTTATCTTTTACAGGATTAGCAGATATAAAGTTCTGCATTACCCAATGTTGTTGTGTTACAGCAGAGTCGGCCCCAAGGTGCTCCATCAGATCCTATGTGTTTACTGAGAGAAGATAATAAAATAACTGAGGACAGAAGACATGGTCCCTAGCGTCTACGATCTAATCAGATGCACATTAAAGATCAGTAAAGAAAATGATCTGATACGATAATGCTGCCAGACTGAAAATGAGATCATTTCAATGTTTTGAAATGGGAATTTATTCAGCAGTGGGAGATCTCCAAAGATGCAAATTAAATACATGAGTCAACCCAGAATAAAGGGGGACTTGTCTCAGGCCAGGGTTCCATAGATTAGTAGAATACTGAAAGCTAAATTTAGATTTATTAAAGAGGAACATAGATAATACTGCTTGGAGCCCAAAGAAGTAGGGGAGATCCTAAATGAATACTTTGCGTCGGTATTCACAAAGGAGAGGGATGTGTTGACTGGGAGTGTCTCGGAGGGGAGTGTTGAACCGTTGGAGAAAATCTCCATTACAAGGGAGGAAGTGTTAGGTTTGTTAGAGAATATAAAGACTGACAAATCCCCAGGGCCTGATGGAATCTATCCAAGGCTGCTCAGGGAGACGAGAGATGAAATCGCTGGGCCTCTGACGCAAATCTTTGTCTCGTCACTGGACGCAGGTGAGGTCCCAGAGGATTGGAGGATAGCTAATGTGGTCCTGTTATTTAAGAAGGGTAGGAAGGATAACCCGGGTAATTATAGGCCGGTGAGCTTGACGTCCGTGGTGGGGAAGTTGTTGGAGAAGATTCTTAGAGATAGGATGTATGCGCATTTAGAAAGGAATAAACTCATTAATGATAGTCAGCATGGTTTTGTGAGAGGGAGGTCATGCCTCACTAACCTGGTGGAGTTTTTTGAAGAAGTGACTAGAATGGTTGACGAGGGATAGACTTTAGTAAAGCGTTTGACAAAGTTCCTCATGGTAGGCTGGTGAAAAAGGTTGGATCTCATGGGATAAAGGGGGAGGTGGCTAGATGGGTGGAGAACTGGCTTGGTCACAGAAGACAAAGGGTGGTAGTGGAAGGGTCTTTTTCCGGTTGGAGGCCTGTGACTAGTGGTGTTCCGCAAGGCTCTGTATTGGGACCTCTGCTGTTTGTGATTTATATAAACGATCTGGAAGAAGGTGTAACTGGGGTGATCAGTAAGTTTGCAGACGACACAAAATTGGCAGGACTTGCAGATAGTGAGGAGCATTGTCAGAAGCTACAGAAGGATATAGATAGGCTGGAAATTTGGGCAAAGAAATGGCAGATGGAGTTCAATCCTGATAAATGCGAAGTGATGCATTTTGGTAGAACTAATGTAGGGAGGAGCTATACGATAAATGGCAGAACCATAAAGGGTGTAGATACGCAGAGGGACCTGGGTGTGCAAGTCCACAGATCCTTGAAGGTGACGTCACAGGTGGAGAAGGTGGCGAAGAAGGCATATGGCATGCTTGCCTTTATAGGACGGGGCATAGAGTATAAAAGTTGGGGTCTGATGTTGCAGATGTATAGAACGTTGGTTCGGCCGCATTTGGAATGCTGCGTCCAGTTCTGGTCACCACACTACCAGAAGGACGTGGAGGCTTTGGAGAGAGTACAGAGGAGGTTTACCAGGATGTTGCCTGGTATGGAGGGGCTTAGTTATGAGGAGAGATTGGGTAAACTGGGGTTGTTCTCCCTGGAAAGACGGAGGATGAGGGGAGACTTAATAGAGGTGTATAAAATTATGAAAGGCATAGATAGGGTGAATGGTGGGAAGCTTTTCCACAGGTCGGTGGTGACGTTCACGAGGGGTCATAGGTTCAAGGTGAGGTTTAACACAGATATCAGAAGGACATATTTTACACAGAGGGTGGTGGGGGCCTGGAATGCGCTGCCAGGCAAGGTGGTGGAGGCGGACACACTGGGAACGTTTAAGACTTATCTAGATAGCCATATGAACGGAGTGGGAATGGAGGGATACAAAAGAATGGTCTAGTTTGGACCAGGGAGCGGCACGGGCTTGGAGGGCCGAAGGGCCTGTCCCTGTGCTGTATTGTTCTTTGTTCTTTGTTCTTAAACCAATGAAAAGTATGAAAAGTAAAGATATGAAGCAAAACGAAACATTAGAATGGATGAGACGCAATATGAAAGCAGACTGGTGGTCAACTTAAAGAGGATTAGAAATGACTTTTATAAACACTCAAGGAATAAGAAGATAGTTAACTTTAGGATAGTAATGGACAAGGATGAGTGCTGTCCTACGGGCAGGGTGCTAAATTGGGGGAAGGCTAACTATAGCCGGATTAGGCAGGAATTGGTGGATGTTGATTGGGAGAGGATGTTCGAGGGTAAGTCCGCGTCTGGCATGTGGGAGTCTTTTAAGGAACTATTGATAAGGCTGCAGGATAGGCATGTGCCTGTAAAAAGGAAAGATAGGAAAGGTAGGATTCGCGAGCCGTGGATAACCAGGGAAATTGAGGATCTGATTAAAATGAAAAGGGAGGCGTACGTTAAGTCCAGGCAACAGAAAACAGATGGAGCTCTGGAGGAATACAGAGACAGTAGGAAAGAACTCAAACGGGGAGTTAGAAGGGCAAAAAGAGGTCATGAGATGTTCTTGGCAGGCAGGATTAAGGAGAATCCTAAGGCATTCTATTCATACGTTAGGATCAAAAGAGTTGTCAGGGAGAAAATCGGACCTCTCAGGGACAAAGGAGGGGAATTATGCTTAGAACCCAAGGGAATAGGGGAGATCCTAAATGAATACTTTGCATCGGTATTCACGAGGGAGAGGGGCGTGTTAACCGGGAGTGTCTCGGAGGGAGGTGTTGACCCGTTAGAGAAAATCTCCATTACAAGAGAGGAAGTGTTAGGTTTTTTAGGGAACATTAAAACTGACAAAGCCCCAGGGCCTGATGGCATCTATCCTCGACTGCTCAGGGAGACGAGAGATGAAATTGCTGGGCCTCTGACGGAAATCTTTGTCGCTTCTTTGGACACGGGTGAGGCCCCTGAGGATTGGAGGGTAGCGAATGTGGTCCCGTTGTTTAAGAAGGGTAGCAGGGATAACCCAGGAAATTATAGGCCGGTGAGCTTGACGTCCGTGGTAGGGAAGTTGTTGGAGAGGATTCTTAGAGACAGGATGTATGTGCATTTAGAACGGAACAATCTCATTAGTGACAGACAGCATGGTTTTGTAAGAGGGAGGTCGTGCCTTACAAATTTGGTGGAGTTTTTTGAGGAAGTGACAAAAACGGTTGATGAAGGAAGGGCCGTGGATGTCGTCTATATGGATTTCAGTAAGGCATTTGACAAAGTCCCACATGGCAGGTTGGTTAAGAAGGTTAAGGCTCATGGGATACAAGGAGAAGTGGCTAGATGGGTTGAGAACTGGCTTGGCCATAGGAGACAGAGGGTAGTGGTCGAAGGGTCTTTTTCCGGCTGGAGGTCTGTGACCAGTAGTGTTCCGCAGGGCTCTGTACTGGGACCTCTGCTATTTGTGATATATATAAATGATTTGGAAGAAGGTGTAACTGGTGTAATCAGCAAGTTTGCGGATGACACGAAGATGGCTGGACTTGCGGATAGCGAAGAGCATTGTCGGGCAATACAGCAGGATATAGATAGGTTGGAAAATTGGGCAGAGAGGTGGCAGATGGAGTTTAATCCGGATAAATGCGAAGTGATGCATTTTGGAAGAAATAATGTAGGGAGGAGTTATACAATAAATGGCAGAGTCATCAGGAGTATAGAAACACAGAGGGACCTAGGTGTGCAAGTCCACAAATCCTTGAAGGTGGCAACACAGGTGGAGAAGGTGGTGAAGAAGGCATATGGTATGCTTGCCTTTATAGGACGGGGTATAGAGTATAAAAGCTGGAGTCTGATGATGCAGCTGTATAGAACGCTGGTTAGGCCACATTTGGAGTACTACGTCCAGTTCTGGTCGCCGTACTACCAGAAGGACGTGGAGGCGTTAGAGAGAGTGCAGAGAAGGTTTACCAGGATGTTGCCTGGTATGGAGGGTCTTAGCTATGAGGAGAGATTGGGTAAACTGGGGTTGTTCTCCCTGGAAAGACGGAGAATGAGGGGAGATCTAATAGAGGTGTACAAGATTATGAAGGGGATAGATAGGCTGAATGGTGGGAAGCTTTTTCCCAGATCAGAAGTGACGTTCACGAGGGGTCACGGGCTCAAGGTGAGAGGGGCGAAGTGTAACTCAGATATTAGAGGGATGTTTTTTACACAGAGGGTGGTGGGGGCCTGGAATGCGCTGCCAAGTAGGGTGGTGGAGGCAGGCACGCTGACATCGTTTAAGACTTACCTGGATAGTCACATGAGCAGCCTGGGAATGGAGGGATACAAACGATTGGTCTAGTTGGACCAAGGAGCGGCACAGGCTTGGAGGGCCGAAGGGCCTGTTTCCTGTGCTGTACTGTTCTTTGTTCTTTGTTCTATAGTCATTCCTGGATGAATGCAGTTTCGTCAACACTGATGAAGCTCGACACCCTCCAGAGTAAAGCAGCCCACTTGATCACCACCCCATCTACCACCTTAAACATTCACTCCCTCCACAACTGACCACCATAGCAGCATCTACAAGATTTACTGCAGCAAGTCACCAAAGTTACATTGCCAGTGGGCAGCAGGGTGGCAAAGTTGTTACACAGCTGTTACACAGCTGCTTCACAGCGCCAGGGACCCTGGTTCGATTCCCGGCTTGGGTGACTGTCTGTGTGGAATTTGCATGTTCTCCCTGTGTGGGTTTCCTCTGGATGCTTCGGTTTCCTCCACCAGTCCAAAGATGTGCAGGTTCGGTGGATAAGCCATGGTAAATGTGAAGGGTTATAGAGATAGGGCTGACGGGGTAAGTAGGTCTGGGTGAGATGCTTTCTGGTAGTCGGTACAGACTTCTTCTGCACTGTAGGGATTCTATGTTGGCCAGCACCTTCCAAACCCACACTCCACCACCTAGAAGGACAAAGGCTGCAGACACATTGGAACACCACTTGCCAATTCCCCTCAAAGACACATACCATCTGACGTGGAACTACTCTGCTGTTGCTGGATCAAAATTCTGGAACTCCCTTCTTAACAACACGATGGGCGTACCTAGACCAGAGGGGCTGCGGTGGTTTAAGAAGGTGTCCCAATGGCAATTATGAATAGGCTAAAAATGCTGGCCTTGCCATGATGTTCACATGCCCTGAATGAATAGTAAAAAAACATAGTGATGGAACAATTAGAGGCAAATGGGCCCATTTTGTTACTGAAAGAAACGGAAAAGTGAAGATGCTGCATAATTACATTTCACCAGATTTTACAGACAAAATTGATTGGGGAACAGAAGATGCTGGATAGACTCAGCAAGTCCGGCAGCGTCTGTGGAGACAGGAACACAGTGTGGTGAACCATCGTTGATTCCCACTGGATAGTACTGAGCCAGGGGCTGGCCAGTACTACAAGGATGTACATATGTTACTGTTGGGTTGTGCTATTGTTGCTGTTGGGGTTAGGGTGGGGTTGTTACACCTTTGTACTGTAGTGTTGTGGCACATCCCAGTCGGGCTCCGCCTCCTGGGAGAGGTATAAGAGTCCCTGCTCTGGCCGGGACCCCTTCAGTCTGGGATCGTGTATATAAGTTCTGGTAGCTTCATTACAGTAAATAAAAGCCTTTCATTTACTGGGCTTCAGGCCTCGTGTTTGAGTAGCGCATCACACAGTTAACGTTTTGAGTCCATATAACCCTTTTACAGAACATGGTAGATAAAACAGGAATCCCGTTGGAGAGAGGGACAGTACTTCTTCAGGTAAGGCATTCCTGGAAGAGAAATAGCAGTGAATTAAACACTTAAATAAAAGCAAAATACAACAGATACTGGAAATCTGAAAAAAAAAACCAGAAATGCTAGAAAAACTCAGCAGGTCTGATAACAATTGGGAAGAAAAACAGAGTTAACATGGACTTGAAATGTTAACTGTGTTTCTCTCCACAGATGCTGCCAGACCTGCTGAGTTGTTCCAGCACTTGCTGATTATTTTTTTTAGGATTTCCAGTATCCACAGTGTTTTGTTTTTATTTGAATGGATACACTAGGACTTCATGAAGACAGTATGGAAGAGATACTCTTGGAGTAAAAATTCAAAAGAACATCCCAACAAAAGGGTCATTAGAACTAAAAGTAGAGTCTGGAAGTTAATGCCAGACACCAAATTTTTCCCCATACTATCCCCATACAATCAGTTCCCCACACGAGCAAGTTTGCCAAGTCAGAGAATGGTTAGCCAGTTAAAGCAAGGGGGTGGCTGGGTTATGCAATCATTCAGGCTACCACATGCCACATTGGCAATGCAGTCTGCACATCACATAAGACTCTCACCTCTTACTTCTCAAGCTCTGATATATCTGAAGCTGCAGCTTCAACTTGATCATTACCAAACAGACAAGTTTCCTCTTATTCACATATCTCTGGCATGTTTTCAAGCTTACTCACCAGAGTTACTTGAATTCTCTCCGTGGGTTTCCTCCGGGTGCTCCGGTTTCCTCCCGCGGTCCGGGGGTGTGTGGGTTGGGTTGATTGGCCATGCTAAAGTTGCCCTTAGTGTCCCGGGATGTGTAGGTTGGAGGGATTAGTGGGTGAAATATGCAGGGGTCTGGGGGTAGGGCCTGGGTGGGATTGTGGTCAGTGCAGACTCGATGGGCCGAATGGCCTCTTTCTGTGCTGTAGGGTTTCTATGTTTCTATGTTTCATCCAATTACCACAGTTGAAATGGAAGATTTTGTTTTCATTCAGTTTTACAGAATGTGGGCCTTGCTGACAGGGCCAGTATTTACTGACCATCCCTAATTACCCTCCATTTCAGAGGGCAGTTGAGAGTCAACCACATTACTATGGTTCTGGAGTCACATGTAGGCCTGACCAGGTGGGGACGGTAGATTTTTAAAAATTTGTTCACGGGATGTGGGCATCGTTGGCTTGGCCAGCATTTTATTGCCCATCCCTAACTGGCCTCCATTTCAGAGGGCATTTAAGTGTCAATCACATTGCTGAGGATCTGGAGTGACATGTAGGCCAGACCAGGTAAGGACAGCAGATTTTCTTCCCGAAAGGACATGAGTGAACCAGATAGGTTTTTACGACAATCGACAATGGTTTCATGGTCATCATAAGACATTTAATCCCAGTTCTGTATTGAATTCAAATTTCACCATCTACCATTCGAATTCGAATTTGGGTCCCCAGAGCATAAGCCTGGCTCTCTGGACTGCTACTCCAGTGATAATTCCGCTGTGCCACTGCCTCCCCTCCTGATCCTTACAGGATGCCACTTCACTTATATTCTAATGCTTTAAGGGTCTCTGTTCCTTTTTGTGGGGAGATGGTTGTGCTGATACATCAGCGGAGATGGTGATGGAACAGACAATCTGTAACACGTCAAGTGTGATGAGAAGCAGGATCTCCAAATAATTGGGTTAAAGACCATCAAAAGAGAGAGTGAGGGAGAACTTGGTGGCTCAGGGCAAAGCAATAAGGCTTTTTTCCACCTCATCTTCTGGCAGCACCTCGTATACAATCTGAGTATCAGGCAGCTAAAGCTGTCCCACTTCTGCAAGACACCATAGCGGCCAGCAAAAAGAGTGTGTGGCACTGATCCCCATTGGGGAGCAGCACAGTGCCACCATTTGTTCCTCTTACAGAGGTTGCAAAATGAAGAAGTAGGCATTTCACAAAACTACACTTTCACCAAGAAAGCGTTTATCAATGCAGGGATACACACAAGTGGTGCAGCGAATTACTTCTCTTGAATAATTGATGCAATGTTTGGTGGTAATCTCTTGTCGAGAAGAAAAATACATCTGTTGGTTTAGGAGAAAATAATTAGGGATTGAAGTGAGGGTGGAAGTGATGGTCATGTGCAGATCTGTCCAGCAACTTTTGTATGGGCTACAGGACTGCGTTTTCATGCCCACTTCTCTTTCTACCTTCTTCAAGCTTAGCTTTTTCAGGCTTGTTGCAACTTATCCCAGCTAGCTTCTTGGCTTTCTCTTGGCTGTTTTAATGCCAATGCTATCCACAACAAAGCTGTACCTATCCTTGCACTCCCAGTGGCTTTCCTCAATGATGGTGAGGTGACTGGATGCTGGGGAGCTTCTTGGGATTGAGGTGGACCTGCAAATCCTTGGCTGGAATTTTCCGACCATTTGGCTGCAAGCGAGGATGGAGAGCTTGACACCCAGCCAAATCTCCGTTCACTGCAGTTGGACCAGAGAATCTCATTGATGAACAGCTGGAAAATGCCGGCCATTGCATCTGATCAAGTGATGACCCTGGAAGTAATTGTACCACATTAAGGTATCTATCTGGCCTACTTTCTGCTATTTTGACTTGGGCATCTGGTTTGCTTTGGGTGTATCCGCCCCTGTAATCATGCCTCTGTTTTAATCTACCTGGCAAGCTGTGTGCAGGAGCATCAGTAATGCTTAATTCACCAAAGCATATGTTCAACATCTTGCATTTCAATAGCACCTTTAATGCAGTAAAGCACCCCAAGCATTTCACAATGACTTGAATGTATAACAAAGAAATGTTTGCAGTAGCAGTGCCATCAGAACTCTCTTGGGACTTCACTTCTTTTCTAGTCAGCCTCTTGATGGAAATGTTTTGAAGATTAATATTCACGACACTGCAGTATCGTCCATGACAATTATTGTTTTATTAGCCGCAGAAAGGTGCAGCCTTGTATTAAAGCTTTGATTTGTGAATGCAGCAGCACTTAGATTTCAACAGCCCCAACTGTGAAACAATTCCACTGCTGCTTTCCATGGTCCTCAGACATTCTAAAAGCACGTTATCACTCAGTCGCTGGCTCATTTCTCAAAGCTCACTGTCCGTCTAAAAGATATAAGTGGCATATTTATGTGTATGAGAACAAATTCCTTCCCTTTTCAAAACCCTGATCTACTTTGGTCTCATATGTCCAAACTTTAATTAGTATTCCTCAGGCTTCAACCATCCTGAACTAGCAGATTTGAGATAAGTCATCCTTCTTTATCCTGTTTATCTGACTCTCCCTTGACACTTTTCTGTCAAAGCTTATTTCTTTACTTTAAGCTGCAATTAAGTCAACCCCAATATTAGGAATAATTGCAACCATTTTGTTTACCTGTAAATAAACTTAGTGAAAATATTAACACACTGACATTTGCACACCCTATTTTTGTGTGTGAATTAGCTTTTATGAAGTAAGAGCTATCGCTTTATTGGCACCATTTTCCTTCCAAGGTGCACAGCTGTGTGGCAACATGAAAATGCCCACACAGGTCCCACACAAGGAGGCCCCTTTTGGTTCCCACACATAACTGGTCCCACAGAAATATGCTACAACTCTCACCAATTTTTACAGATGCACCATAGAAAGCATTCTTTCCGGTTGTAACCCAGCTTGGAATGGCTCCTGCTCTGACCAAGACTGCAAGAAACTGCAAAGGGTTGTGAAGGTAGCCCAGTCCATCACGCAAACCAGCCTCCCATCCATTGACACAATCCAAACTTCCCGCTGCCTTGGGAAAGCAGCCAGCATAATCAAGGAGCCCATGTACCTCGGACATAAGGCAGAATTTTACCGTCCTGAATGCCACGGGAATCGTAGCAGGCAAGACATAGACCAAGAAAAGGTCTGTTGACCTCGGGAGGAATTTTCCATCTTTGGGGCGAGCATGGCTGGAAAATCCCGTCCATACTCTCTTCCACCTTCTTCCATCAGGAAAAATATACAAACGTCTGAGATAACATACCAAATGACTCAAGAACAGCTTCTTCCCTGCTACCATCAGACCTTTGAATAATTACCATATATTAAGCTGGTCTTCCTCTACACCCTATCTGCAACTGCAACACTATATTCTGCACCCTCTCCCGTTCCTTCTCCCCTATGTAGTCTATGAACGGTATGTTTTGTCTGTATAGCGTTCAGGAAACAATACTTTTCACTGTATAACAATACATGTAACAATAATAAATCAAATCAAAAACCAAAAACTTAAACAGATCAGCTGCACATTACAAAATAAATATTATTTCCATGAGGCGACACACATTGAAATCTCAGTCTGAAGAATTTTCAGCTAAACAGATCTGTGAAAAGTTATCTAAATAAAGACTTAGCTCAGATAAGATTGGACAATTACACACCGAGAGGGCAGATTTTGGAAATGTTCACTGTCAAAGTGGAGTTTCATTCACCAGGAGCACATGTTGGCAATCTGGACTGGGGGGGGGCTGGGGGGAGGGCGAAGGAGGAGGTTTATTTTTGGCATAATGAAGGTGTAAAACATGTCACATTGGCTTGGCTGTATATTAAAGTCCTCCCCTGATATCCGTTTGCATTGTCTTTGCATTTGGAGAGGTGCTTAACAGACTCCTGAGCTGATATTTCACCTTCTATAAGGTTGTGCAAAGTCAAAGTTACCCCGAGGGAAAGCAGCAGGTCCCACTGGAGTTGCTGCCTGTTAAAATGTGGCTGCATTCATGGAAGCTGATATCCAGCTGCACCCAATGGAGAGGAAGATTTATTTGGCATAGGGATTGGGTACATGTGGAGAGGACTGTTATGAACAGGCAGCAAATGTCTATTATTGAAAGACTTGGGCAATTAGACCCTGCCTGATAGCTGCAGCAGTCTGAACAGCTTGTTCAACAGCCAATTTGTCAACTCTGCTCATTGGCCTCATCATATATTTTAGCTTCTCCTAATCCTCCACTCTCAGCGTCCTCGCTGGGGAAAGAGGTGAGGGACACTTCACACTTTTACCTGAACACAAATCTGTTGTGCCTGTGTGCAGTTTTGAAGCCATTTTTTAGGCCAATATTTAGAGATCTTGAAACATTTATCATTGACTGAAACTTGCAAGCAACAGTCATCAATTCAAATTCAAGATGGCGCCGGACTTCTTGTAAGCTGTCCCCAGCACACCCTCTAATTCGTTTACCCTCATTCAATGCTTTTAAAACTGTACTCTAACTCTTATAACCTCTCTAACAATGCTCAATTTCAGTTTCTTACAGATTTGGCAATCCTCAGGACAAAAGTCTGAGGTCACGTACCAACCAACTCAAGAACTGCTGCCATCAGACTTTTGAATGGACCTTCCTTATTAAGTTGATCTTTCTCAACACTCCAGCTATGACTGTAACACTACATTCTGCACCCACTCCTTTCTTGCTCTCCTGTGTAGTCTATGAACGGTGTGTTTTGTTTGTATAGCACACAAGAAACAATAATTTTCACTGTATCCTAATATATGTGACAATAATAAATCAAATCAAATCAAATCAAAAAAATTCTATCATGTTCTCTGCCTATCTTGATGACAGTTGCAACATAATTGGTAATAATCTTTGTGTAGGTTAGTGTACATTCCACTTTCTACCCTTGGATGTCCACTCCCGCTGTTTCATACACTTGGGTTTCCACTCTCACTGATTTTTTTTACATTAGAGTGGGGCTGTCTTGATGCTTAAAAGGCTGGCTTTGTTTTTCTAAGTGTGACTGGGCTTGGGCATGGGTATGGGGCAGTGCCAAGAGGTGGGGCCTACTGTGGGCAGGGCTGAGGGCCGACTGGTGGGGGTGGGGGTTCCCACTGCCACTCTGCATGGGGATCGGTCTGGGCTGGAGAGAGGGCAGTGATTGGGGCGAGCTCAAGAGTGG
This sequence comes from Mustelus asterias, assembly GCF_964213995.1. Classification (NCBI taxonomy): domain Eukaryota; kingdom Metazoa; phylum Chordata; class Chondrichthyes; order Carcharhiniformes; family Triakidae; genus Mustelus; species Mustelus asterias. Next base: position 47,911,122 of record NC_135811.1, read on the forward strand.
GGGTTGACTGCTGGGGAGGGTCTGCCTCCGGGGGGGTCTGACCCTGGGGGGTCAGCAGAGGGGGGGGGTCTGCTGGGGTGAGAAGGGTGGGGGGATCGCCACTGCTGGCGGGGGGTGGGCTGGGCATCAGGGCGCTCCAGGACAGGGGGGTTGGTCAGGGCTGGCCTGGGAATTGCTGTGGGGGCTGCAAATGGGCCGTGGGGGGGGGGGGGGGGGGGGGGGGGGGGGCTGGAGGAGCAGCACTGCAGGAGTCCCAGGTTGGCCAGTGATCGAGCTGGCCAGCAAACAGGGAGGCTGACAAATCGAGACCACTGCGCATGCACAGAGTTCCAGAACTGTCAAACTCTGGCGCGAATAGGCTCCCCCACTCTGGGTTTTTAATGATATTCACAACTGGGACCTCTGCAATGCACGGAGTGCGGAGATTCGGGTGAGAAGCTGAACTGAGAAAACAGTTGGGATCTAGAACGGTTTTCCCGCCAATTCAGCGCTTTTGGTAGAAGCGCGGCCAATAGTTCCCTGGTGCATTCTCCATGGCAACACCTTGATCGAATACAGTTGATTTGCCAATCAATCAGCATTTTCTTCACATGCAGAATAACTTAGTGCTCCCTTTGAAATTTAGCATTTTTCCTTCTTTTCTGATGAGTACAAGATGGAAAGCTTTGACCGCATATCTCTTTCTCAACAATACTCAAGTTCCATACTATCAAGTGACTATTTGTTTTATAATTCCTTTTTTATTTTTCTCACCAGCATTTATTGCCCATCCCTAATTGCCCCTGAGGATGTCGTGGTGAGATGCCTTCTTGAACTGCTGCAATCCATTTTGTTGTTAGAGAGGGAGTTCCAGGATTTTGACTTAGCGACAATAAAGGAATGATGATATATTTCCAAGTAAGGATGGTGAATGATTTGGAGGGGAACTGTGGTGTTCCCATGTGCCTGCTACCCTTTTCCATCTAGATGGTAGAGATTGCAGGTTTGGAAGGTGCTGTTGAAGAAGCCTTGGTGAGTTGATTCAATGCATTTTGTGGGTGGTACACATTGCTGGCACTGTGCATTGATGATGGATGTTGAAGGTGGTGGATGGGGTGCCAATTAAGCAGCTGCTTTGTCCTGGATGGTATCAATCTTCTTGAGTGATGTTGGAGCTGTACTCATCCAGGCTATGCTTCAGCCTTGCCTTTTGCACTGATGTGCTGGGTTCCTCCATTATTATAATCCAAACTTCCTTCCTTTCCAAAAACAGTTGGCACCCTGGAATGTTGCATATGGCTGCTCCCTGAATAATGTCCACTGTCATGCTTAATAATATTTTCATGCGGGTCCAACTGACCCCAATAATAAGTGCAAGTTCTTGCTTTTCAGCAAAGCATTAGCGTCAAGTTAAAGAATTCTGCTGTCCACCTGGATAGAATGCACAACATTATGTACACATCTGGTGACAGCGGTGAATCCTGTCCCGCTGATGTCTCCTTTCCAAGGGCAAAGTGATGACCTTAGAAATTAGTGTCTGTCCTTTGCTTATTACAGAAGTACACTGTGGGTGGCCAGATGTGGCACATGTCTTTTGGGGTGGTTTGGAAGGATTTGGCAGAATGAAAATATGCTGCTGTGACTTTAATTTCGAGAGGAAGAACCGCCCTGATCCAGATGTTAGCGGCTCTCTGCTGTGTGGCAGATGGCACTGCTCTGCAGCAACCTTTCCTGTACAGTGAAGGTGGAAGATACCAGTCTCCTCTGCTGTGCAGGTCGACATGGAGGAGTCTTCCAGTAGCAATGCATGAGGCCAGAGCACTTTGAGTGCTGTGGTGCTTTCATTTGTCGATCGTTGGCAAATTCCACTACCTCATTCAAGTGATACATCATGTTCAGATTCCCCAGAGCAGAAACCCATCCTCATCCCTTTATGGGGTAGGATTTAAATGGCATCGATATTCAAAGGCAATGAGCCAAAGTATTAACAGGGAAAAAAAACAACAACAAAATATGGGCTGAGGTTAGAAATAGGAAAGGAGCGGTCACGTTGCTAGGAGTTTACTATAGGCCCCCAAATAGTAATAGAGATGTGGAGGAAGAAATTGCTAAGCAGATTATGGATATGTGTGGGGGTCACAGGGTAGTTGTCATGGGGGACTTTAACTTTCCAAATATTGATTGGAATCTTTGTAGGTCAAATAGTTCGGATGGGGTAGTTTTTGTGCAGGGTGTACAGGAGGGTTTCCTGACACAATATGTGGATAGGCCGACAAGAGGTGAGGCCACATTGGATTTGGTACTGGGAAATGAACCGGGCCAAGTGTTAGATTTGGTTGTGGGAGAGCACTTTGGAGATAGTGACCACAATTCGGTGTCTTTTGTTATTGCAATGGAGAGGGATAGGGCCGTACGGCAGGGCAAGGTTTACAATTGGGGGAGAGGTAATTATGATGCGATTAGGCAAGAATTAGGGGGCATAAGTTAGGAACAGAAACTGTCAGGGAAAGGAACTAATGAAAAGTGGAACTTTTTCAAGGAACAAATACTGGGTGTCCTTGATAGGTATGTCCCTGTCAGGCAGGGAGGAAATAGCCGAGTGAGGGAACCATGGTTCACGAAAGAGGTGGAATGTCTTGTGAAAAGGAAGAGGGAAGCTTATGTAGGGATGAGGAAACAAGGTTCAGATGGCTCGATTGAGGGTTACAAGTTAGCAAGGAATGAGCTGAAAAAGGGGCTTAGGAGAGCTAGGAGGGGACACGAGAAGTCCTTGGTGGGTCGGATCAAGGAAAACCCCAAGGTTTTTTACTCTTATGTGAGGAATAAAAGAATGACCAGGGTGAGGTTAGGGCCGGTCAAGGACAGTAGTGGGAACTTGTGTATGGAGTCAGTAGAGATAGGCGAGGTGATGAATGAATACTTTTCTTCAGTGTTCACCAAGGAGAGGGGCCATGTTTTTGAGGAAGAGAAGGTGTTACAGGCTAATAGGCTGGAGGAAGTAGATGTTCGGAGGGAGGATGTCCTGGCAGTTTTGAATAAACTGAAGGTCGACAAGTCCCCTGGGCCTGATGAAATGTATCCTAGGATTCTTTGGGAGGCAAGGGATGAGATTGCAGAGCCTTTGGCTTTGATCTTTGGGTCCTCGCTGTCCACGGGGATGGTGCCAGAGGACTGGAGAATGGCGAATGTTGTTCCTCTGTTTAAGAAAGGGAATAGAAATGACCCTGGTAATTATAGACCGGTTAGTCTTACTTCGGTGGTTGGTAAATTGATGGAAAAGGTCCTTAGAGATGGGATTTACGACCATTTAGAAAGATGCGGATTAATCCGGGATAGTCAACACGGATTTGTGAAGGGCAAGTCGTGCCTCACAAATTTGATAGAATGTTTTGAGGAGGTAACTAAGTGTGTTGATGAAGGTAGGGCAGTTGATGTCATATACATGGATTTTAGTAAGGCATTTGATAAGGTCCCCCATGGTCGGCTTATGATGAAAGTGAGGAGGTGTGGGATAGAGGAAAAGTTGGCCGATTGGATAGGTAACTGGCTGTCTGATCGAAGACAGAGGGTGGTGGTCGATGGAAAATTTTCGGATTGGAGGCAGGTTGCTAGCGGAGTGCCACAGGGATCAGTGCTTGGTCCTCTGCTGTTTGTGATTTTTATTAATGACTTAGAGGAGGGGGCTGAAGGGTGGATCAGTAAATTTGCTGATGACACCAAGATTGGTGGAGTAGTGGATGAGGTGGAGGGCTGTTGTAGGCTGCAAAGAGACATAGATAGGATGCAAAGCTGGGCTGAAAAATGGCAAATGGAGTTTAACCCTGATAAATGTGAGGTGATTCATTTTGGTAGGACTAATTTAAATGTGGATTACAGGGTCAAAGGTAGGGCTCTGAAGACTGTGGAGGAACAGAGAGATCTTGGGGTTCATATCCACAGATCTCTAAAGGTTGCCACTCAAATGGATAGAGCTGTGAAGAAGGCCTATAGTGTGTTAGCCTTTATTAACAGGGGGTTGGAGTTTAAGAGCCATGGGGTTATGCTGCAACTGTACAGGACCTTGGTGAGACCACATTTGGAATATTGTGTGCAGTTCTGGTCACCTCACTATAAGAAGGATGTGGAAGCGCTGGAAAGAGTGCAGAGGAGATTTACCAGGATGCTGCCTGGTTTGGAGGGTAGGTCTTATGAGGAAAGGTTGCGGGAGCTAGGGCTGTTCTCTCTGGAGCGGAGGAGGCTGAGGGGAGACTTAATAGAGGTTTATAAAATGATGAAGGGGATAGATAGAGTGAACGTTCAAAGACTATTTCCTCGGGTGGATGGAGCTATTACAAAGGGGCATAACTATAGGGTTCGTGGTGGGAGATATAGGAAGGATATCAGGGGTAGGTTCTTTACGCAGAGAGTGGTTGGGGTGTGGAATGGACTGCCTGCAGTGATAGTGGAGTCAGACACTTTAGGAACATTTAAGCGGTTATTGGATAGGCACATGGAGCACACCAGGATGATAGGGAGTGGGATAGCTTGATCTTGGTTTCAGATAAAGCTTGGCACAACATCGTGGGCCGAAGGGCCTGTTCTGTGCTGTACTGTTCTATGTTCTATGTTCTAAACACACCTGGAGGAAAGTGCTACAGGATTTACAAACAAAAGAAAAAAATTGAAAATTACGTGTGAACATGAAGCAACATTTACCTTTAACAGGCCTCTCCATGAGCAAACCATGTCGTGTGACTCAGCAGCTTTTGTTAGTGAGCCTGGATGTGGGTCTGGTCAAGGGTGAAGAATCTTGGCAATGTTTGGGAGAAGAGTGAACTGAAGGAATTAAGAAAAAAAGCAGAATTAACTAATGCACCTGATACAATCAAAATTTGTCGAGCTAATGCGTCAAATGTAAATAAGTAATGAGGAAAGAGAATAACTACACACAAATTAATCTAAAATCAAGTTGTTTATAGACCTCCAGATGACGCAGACATAAAATAGTGGGATACAGAAAAGCGGAGGTCAGAGAAGCTTGTTGCAAACACAGAATGATCATAATGGGGGATTTCAATTTTTGATAGACTGCATAAAACAGAACAGCACAAGTCACAAAATTTCATTGAGTTTATTGACAACATTCCCCTGGAACAATATGCCCTTGAACCAATGAACCTGGTTGCCTCATAGTGCCAGGGACCCGGGTTTGATTCCGGCTTGGGTCACTGTCTGTGTGGAGTCTGCACGTTCTCCCCGTGTCTGCGTGAGTTTCCTGCGGGTGCTCCAGTTCCCTCCCACAGTCCAAAGATGTGCAGGTTAGCTGTATTGGCCACGCTAAATTGCTCCTTAGTGTCAGGGGGACTAGCTATGGTAAATGCGTGAGGTTATGGGGCTAGGGCCTGAGTGGGATTATAGTCCATGCAGACTCGATGGGCCGAATGGCTTCCTTTTGCACTGTAGGGATTCTATGATAATAGAACACTTCGTGACCATAGTGTTTTATGTCGGACATTCTGGCTTCAGATTGATTACTGAAACATTAGCCGGAATTCTCGCTGGTGGGACTCTCTTGTCCTGACGGCAGCGCACCCCTTCCTGCGGGTTTCTGGGTGGTTTGGGGTGACATCAATGGGAAATGCCGTTGATAGTAACGAGACTAAAGAATCCCACACGCCACCTCCCACTGCTGAGAAACACGTGACTGGGAAGCCGGAGAAACCTGCCCATTGGGCAGGACTTTCCGTGTTTTGTGATGTCGGAGGTGATCCACCATTGGCCAGTGGCGGAATCTTCTGGGCCCGCCGATGCCACTCGGTTTTCCCGTTGCTCGCACCCTCCACTACCAGGGAGCGGGTGGCTGGGGGTTACTCTCGGAGGGCCTGGAAGATCCCATTAGCGGGAACGCCTGGAAAATTTCAGCCAAACCATAACCAGCTTATTATATACAACTAGAACATAACCTGCTACTTATGGCTAGGTGAAGCCATGAACATTGTTCTCCTCGACTTCTCATCATGTGTTCTCTTACATTGTACTCATGGAAGGTAATATTTACAGTCCCACCCATTAACTGGGGAGGTGGTGGCCTCGTGGTATTATCGCTAGACTGTTAATTCAGAAACTCAGCTAATGTTCTGGGGACCGGGGTTCGAATCTCGCCACGGTAGATGGCGAAATTTGAATTCAGTGAAAAAAAAATCTGCAATGAAGAAGCTAATGATGACCAAGAAACCATTATCGGAAAAACCCATCTGATTCACTAATGTCCTTTAGGGAAGGAAATCTGCCATCCTGACCTGGTCTGGTCTACATGTGACTCCAGACTCCCAGCAATGTGGTTGACTCTCAATTGCCCTCAGGCAACTAGGGATGGGCAATAAATGCTGGCCAGCCAGCGACACCTATGTCTCACGAATGATTTTTAAAAAAACATTAACCCTTACAAACACTAATACGGCACAGAATATAACAGAAATTGTTATCAGGTTCGAGAGGGAGAAGGGTGAATCATAAAGCAAGGTTTTAAAAAGCTGTTACAATCAAATAAAGAGAGGGAAAGGAGGATCAGGCCCTTTCTCACCTGGTTATACAAACTGGGAGAGATAGAAAGAAAAGCAAAGGGATACAAGGAAAGTGGTAAGAGAGAATACGAGATTGCCATTGATGCGCTACTCAAACACGAGGCCTGATGCTCGGTAAATGAAAGGCTTTTATTCACTGTAATGAAGCAGCCAGTAATTATATACACTATCCCAGACTGAAGGGGTCCCGGCCAGAGCAGGGACTTTTATACCTCTCCCAGGAGGCGGAGCCCGACTGGGATGTGCCACAACACTACAGTACAAAGGTGTAACAACCCCACCCTAACCCCAACAGCAACAATAGCACAACCCAACAGTAACATATGTACATCCTTGTAGTACTGGCCAGCCCCTGGCTCAGTACTATCCAGTGGGAACCAACGATGGTTCACCACATTCACCCCTCCTTTGAGAACAAAGGCCGGTGGGGTACAAAAACAGAATAAAGTGTCAGCAGTCTATAAGTTCAGACGGTCAGGGGGACCGCACCGTCGTTGTGACCTCCTCAATACCGGCGGTGACACCGGAGTAGGCACTTGCGGTGGCGTTCTCCCCAAGGCGGCGTCCAGCTGTTCTTCCACGGACTCACAGGCCGGTTGACCCTGAGGTGATGGTAGTTCATGGGATCCTGACACGCCCTGCAGTGGCGACCATCGTCTGGGCTCAGGCAAGCTGTACATGGGAGTAAAATGGTTAAGCAATGGTCCCGATGCTGCCCGCGCCATGTCCGGGGAAGAAACAAGAGTTAAAGGGTTTGTAACAGGGGGTATGGGAGCGACAGGGGTTGCTATGTCCCCTGCTGGCGCCAGGTCTCGGATCAAGACCGTGTCCTCTCGCCCGCCAGGGTATGCCACATAGGCATACTGAGGGTTGGCGTGGAGGAGATGGACCTGTTCGACCAACGGGTCGGACTTGCGGGCCCTTACATGTCGCCGCAGGAGGATGGGTCCTGAGTACGTCAACCGAGACGGTAATGAGGTCCCCGAGGAAGACTTCCGAGGGAATGAGAACATCCTCTCGTGGGGAGTAGCATTGGTTGCCGTACACAGGAGGGAGCGAATAGAATGGAGCGCATCAGGGAGCCCCTCTTGCCAACGGGAGACTGGAAGACCTTTTGACTTCAACGCCAGTAAGACAGCCTTCCAGACTGTAGCATTCTCACGTTCCACCTGTCCGTTACCCCTAGGGTTGTAGCTCGTGGTCCTACTAGAGGCAATCCCGTATGAGAGCAGGAATTGCCTCAAGTCATCGCTCATGAACGACGAGCCCCTGTCGCTATGGCTGTAGCCGGGGTACCCGAACAGGGTAAAGAGATCATGGAATGCCTTGATAACCGTGGCAGCGGATGTATCAGAGCAGGGAACAACAAAAGGGAACCGAGAGTACTCGTCAATGATATTGAGGAAGTACACATTCCGATCTGTTGAGGGTAGGGGGCCCTTAAAATCGACACTCAGTCTCTCGAAGGGACGAGTGGCCTTGACTAAATGTGCCCGGTCAGGTCGGTAAAAGTGCGGTTTGCATTCCGCGCAAACCCGACAGCTTCTTGTTACTGACCTGATGTCCTCCACCAAGTAAGGCAGGTTGCGGGCTTTTATAAAGTGGTAGAGCCGAGTGACCCCAGGATGGCATAGGTCATTATGGAGAGCCTGCAAACGGTCCTCCTGTATACTGGCGCATGTTCCACGCGAGAGGGCATCCGAGGGCTCATTGAGTTTCCCTGGACGGTACATGATGTCGTAGTTATAGGTGGAGAGTTCAATTCTCCACCGCAAGATCTTGTCATTCTTGATCTTGCCCCTCTGCGTGTTGTTAAACATGAACGCCACGGACCACTGGTCCGTGATCAGGGTGAACCGTTTTCCCGCCAAGTAATGGCGCCAGTGCCTGACGGCCTCCACAATGGCCTGGGCCTCCTTTTCCACCGCTGAATGCCGAATTTCGGGGCCTTGGAGGGTGCGGGAAAAAAATGCGATGGGCCTGCCCGCCTGGTTAAGTGTGGCGGCCAGGGCGAAATCAGATGCATCGCTCTCCACCTGAAAGGGGATGGACTCATCAATAGCGTGCATCGTAGCTTTCGTGATGTCGGCTTTCAATTTATCGAAGGCGTTAGGGGAAAAGTCGTGGACTTAATGAGTGGACGGGCTTTGTCCGCGTAGTTGGGAATCCACTGCGTATAATAAGAGAAGAAGCCTAAGCATCTTCTCAGTGCTTTTGCACTAGCGGGCAAGGGAAGTTCAGAAAGGGGGCGCATACGGTCTGGATCAGGGCCAATGACCCCGTTTTCCACCACGTATCCTAGGATGGCTAAACGGCGCGTACGAAACACACACTTCTCCCTGTTGTAGGTCAAGTTCAGGCGAGATGCAGTGCGTAGGAAGTTCAGGAGATTCGTGTCATGGTCCTGCTGGTCATGGCCGCAGATGGTAACATTATCCAGGTACGGGAAGGTAGCCCGCAGCCCGTTCTGGTCCACCATTCGGTCCATAGCACGCTGGAAGACCGAGACCCCATTGGTGACACCAAAGGGAACCCTGAGAAAGTGATACAAGCGACCATCCGCCTCAAAAGCCGTGTATTGTCGGTCCTCTGGGCGAATGGGGAGTTGGTGGTAGGCAGACTTGAGGTCTATGGTGGAGAGCACCCGGTACTGCGCAATCTAATTGACCATATCAGATATGCGCGGGAGAGGATACGCATCCAGCTGCGTATATCGGTTAATGGTCTGACTGTAGTCAATGACCATCCGGGGTTTGTTCCCGCTCTTGACCACCACGACCTACGCTCTCCACGGACTAGCGCTGGGTTGTATGACCCTTTCTTTGAGGAGCCACTGAACCTCAGATCTAATGAAGATCCGATCCTCAGCGCTGTAACGCCTACTTTTAGTCGCGATGGGCTTGCAGCCTGGCACAAGATTAAGGAGGGTGTGGTGATCTTCAGCGTCGAGAGGCTGCAGGCGGGGCACGTTGGGCAATTTGGAGGCTGCTGCTGTTGTCCCACTGCCAGTGAAGGGAGTGGCCCACCGTACTATAGGATTACACTCCTCAAGTGGACCATGAAGTTTAGTCCGAGAAGTATTGGCGCGCAAAGATACGGCAACACGAGGAGCTTGAAACGCTCGTAAACTGTGCCTTGCACCTTCAAAGTTACCACGCAACTCCCTAGCTCGGCAACAGACCGGGACCTTGATGCCATAGAGATTGCCTGTTTGGCAGGTTGAATCTGGAGTCCACACCGCTTCACAGTGTCTGGATGGATAAATCTCTCAGTGCTCCCGCTGTCAAACAGACAATAAATCACGTGGTCATTTACCTGGATATTCATCATAGATTTGTCAAGTCTATGAGGCTTGGCCTGGTCCAGGATGATCGACGCCACTGTTGGTTCATGAGCGCCACTGCAGGCAGCTGAAATCGATGAGGAGGACCCCTGCTGGTCGTTCGCAGTCAGTGTCGACCAACATGGCCGCTCCCATGAGTCGCACGTGGGTGAGGGCGCCAAACTCAGCGACCCCTGGTGGTCACACACCTCCGACTCCGTCGACCATAATGGCGTCGTCCTGGCCTCGCATGTGGATGAACCCCTCGATGACTTCGACGACGAAGACCCGAGCTCTGAAGAGTCGCAGGCCGCACTGCCATTCCTGGGTTTAGATCGGCACACTTTCGAATAGTGCCCTTTCTTACCGCATGCGGTGCACAACACAGCTTTAGCGGGACACCGTTGCCGAGTACGCTTCGCTCCCCCACAGAAATAGCACCGCGGGCCGCCCGGGGCTGCTGCCGTCGTCTGGCCCGAGTGTGAGCACGCCATTACACAGCATTTCGAACCCGAGGGACGAGGAGGGATTGGCGACTGCTCCTGCCACGTTGTCTCCACATGGTCCTCCGGATATAATACTAAGCTTTTGGAGGCCGTCTCCAGCATCTCCGCTAGCTCGATGGCCTGGGTAAGATCAAGGTTACCCTTCTCCAACAGTTTAAGTCGAATGTACGACGATCCGACCCCCGCCACAAACGCATCTCGGGCGAGGTCGTTCATGCTCTGCTCAGCCGACACAGCTTTGCAGTTACAGCCCCTGGCTAGCTGTAGGAGCTCGTTCGCATATTCCTCCATCGTTTCGCCAGACTGCCGTCGTCGAGTGGCTAGGAGGTAACGAGCGTGTATTTCATTGGGTGGTTTGATATAGCGGTTCTTCAGAAGCTCGAGGGCCTTAGTATAATTGGTGGCCGCACGGATCGCGAGGTAGACAGTGTCGCTTACCCTCGCATGGAGGACCCGGAGTCTGTCATCATCTGTGGTGACTGCTGCGGAGGCTGCCAGGTAGTCTTCGAAACACTTCAGCCAGTGGTCGAAGGTGTTAGAAGCGCCCACCGCACGTGGATCTAGTGTAAGGCGTTCCAGCTTCAGGATTTGCTCCATACTCTCTCTTTTTTTTTCTTCGACGAGAGTTTAACGACAGTAAATAAAATTGATGCGCTACTCAAACACAAGGCCTGATGCTCGGTAAATGAAAGGCTTTTATTTACTGTAATGAAGCAGCCAGTAATTATATACACTATCCCAGACTGAAGGGGTCCCGGCCAGAGCAGGGACTTTTATACCTCTCCCAGGAGGCGGAGCCCGACTGGGATGTGCCACAACACTACAGTACGAAGGTGTAACAACCCCACCCTAACCCCAACAGCAACAATAGTACAACCCAACAGTAACATATGTACATCCTTGTAGTACTGGCCAGACCCTGGCTCAGTACTATCCAGTGGGAACCAACGATGGTTCACCACACATTGTGAGGCACATCAAAGGCAACACAGAAACTTTAAGAGAAAGGGATAGCTTTGAGTAATATGGCTACTTAGTGACAGATGCTGGTGATACTGCAATTGGAAGTCACGAAATGACAGCCTTGCTTCTGGTCTTTACAGATAAGAACAAAACGACAGATGAATCAAAGGGAGGAACTAATTAGATTTAATATATAGTAAAAAAAATTGATTGTGAAACAAATAATATTGAAGGTAGATTAATCCCCAGGATTCACTGGTTTCTAGCCCGAGATGTTAAAATAAGTAGGTGTGGAGATTGTTGCTCATTAGTTATGATCTTCCATGATCCCTATTGATTCAGGAATTGCCCCCATGGATTGGAAAACTGCTGATGTCACTCCACTATTTAATGAAGAATAAGTGAGATAAACTCAGAAATCATGGGTGGGATTCTCCGATCTGGTCCATAGCTGCCCCGCTGTCAGCGAGGACGGAGAATTTGGCATTCCTGCCAAAACCCCATTCACTTTCAGCAGCCCCGGAGATTCCCAGCCACGAGCGAGGATGGAGGATTTCGGAGCATACGCTTATTAATGTAATATCAATTGTAGGGAAGTTACTAAAACCAAGAATTTATTATTAGGGACAGTGTGACTGAGCATTGGAACAATGATGATCTGATCAGAGAGAACCAGCACAGACTTATCTAAAAACATTACTGATTTTTGAGGAGATGACTAACATGGTTGATAAAGGCAACGTTATTTGAATGGTCTTCCAGAAAGCATTCAGCAAGGTTCCACATAAGATACTGTCCTTAAAAATGGCAATGCATACAATTGGAGGTAATCTGTCGAAGGGGTAATAGCTAAATGTATTCATTTAATATATTCATTTAATGTATTCCTTACATTAACACTGCAGTGAAGTTACTGTGAAAATCCCCCAGTCACCACACTCCAGCGCCTGTTCGGGTACACTGAGGGAGAATTTAGCTCGGCCAATGCACCTAACCAGCACATCTTTCAGACCGTGGAAGGAAACCAGAGCACCCAGAGGAAACCCACGCAGACACGGGGAGAACGTGCAGACTCCACACTGACACTGAGGCAATCCGGGAATTGAACCCGGGCCCCTGGCGCTGTGAGGTAGCAGTACTAACCATTGTGCCACTGAGACTAGTGGTATCCTCCGGCAGTCTTTACTACGGCACAACTTTCCACTAGATTTTCTAAATGATTCAGATAAAGAAGCAGAGTTCCCTGTATCTTAGCTTGTCACTAATGCTATGATAGGTGGACAGGACATAGTGCAGATAAGAGCAGAAATTGGGAAGGAACATTGATAGATTAAGTGAATATGTAAAACTGCAGTAGATGGAACTCAATGTGGAAAAGTGGGAGGTCATCCACCTTGCAAAGAACAAAGATAGGTCAGAATATTTTCTAAATGGTGAAGGGCTAGGAACTGTGGATGAGCGGAGAGATTTGGAGGTCTCGGTACAGAAATGTCTAAAAGCTAATGGACAGGTTAAAAAAAACAATTAATAAAGCTCATGGAATGCTGGCCTTTACCTCAAGAGGGCTGGAGTACAAAGGGGAGGAAACTCTTGTCGCTGTATAGCTCTGGTAAGTCCCCATCTGGAGTAGTTCATTCAGTTCAGACCTGGCACCTCTGTGAGGATATAGCGGCCTGCAGGAGAGGGGCATGGAAGAGTCACCAGGGTTATAACAGGCCTAGAAGGTTAACTTATGAGGGCAGGTTGTAAAGAATAGGGTGATATTCCCTGAAATAAAGTGCAGAAAGATGATCTAATTGAGATGTTTAAGATTACTAAGGGATTTGATAAACAAAATGACTTACATTTATACGACAAAGATAAAGTGAAACTATTACCTCTAGCAGAAGAATCTAGAACAAGAGGGGTTAACTTTAAAATTAGAGCTAGGCTAGTCAGCAATAATGTCATTACTCACGCGATGTCTGGTAGAAAACTGGTTGCAAAGACCCCAGAGCACGAAGTCACATTCAGTACGAGGATCCAATGAGTTTTAATTCTTTGATGTGGAGATGCCGGCGTTGGACTGGGGTAAACACAGTAAGAAGTTTAACAACACCAGGTTAAAGTCCAACAGGTTTATTTGGTAGCAAAAGCCACACAAGCTTTCGGAGCTCTAAGCCCCTTCTTCAGGTGAGTGGGAATTCTGTTCACAAACAGAGCATATAAAGACACAGACTCAATTTACATGAATAATGGTTGGAATGCGAATACTTACAACTAATCAAGTCTTTAAGAAACAAAACAGCATGAGTGGTTGATTGGCCAGGTTAAAAATTGCCCCTTAGAGTCCTGGGATGCGTAGGTTAGAGGGATTAGCGGGTAAATATGTGGGGGTAGGGCCTGGGTGGGATTGTGGTCGGTGCAGACTCGATGGGCCGAATGGCCTCCTTCTGCACTATAGGGTTTCTATGATTCTATGATTCAGGTGAGTGGGAATTCTGTTCACAAACAGAGCTTATAAAGACACAGACTCAATTTACATGAATAATGGTTGGAATGCGAATACTTACAACTAATCAAGTCTTTAAGAAACAAAACAATGTGAATGGAGAGAGCATCAAGACAGGCTAAAAAGATGCACATCTTGCTTCACTCAGATTAACAGTTAAACCAGCTGAGGAACCACATCACCGAGCCACAAACTAGACGGTGAATATTCAGCCAAAATGAAGCATTTTCTTTGTGGATCAAAGGGGTGGCCTAATTACAACAGCAACTTAAATTTATCTGATGGGGTTGGGGGGGGGGGGGTTGATTTCTGGCCTTCCTGTGGCATGTTTCTTGCATCAAGAGGGGGTGCGCTGTTGACCTGTGGCAGGATCCTCTGGTCCTGCCACTGCCAATAGGATTCCCCCTTGACTCCACTCGCTCCCCACTTCGGGTAACCCATGACAGGGGTCTGCTGTTGGCAGGACCAGAAGGCCCGGCCATAGTGAACAGTTGGAATGCTCTGGCCAATGCCTTTAATGTAATAAAACATTCCAAGGTGTGTCACAGGAGCATTACACAATAAATTAGCACACCAAGCCACATAAATCAGATAAGCACATGTTTTCTCAAAGAGGGTAGATTTAACAAGTGGAAGAAAGTGAGGCAGAGAGACAGAGTGGTGTAGGGAGGGCATTGCTAAGCAACTGAAGATACAGCCACCAATGGTTGAGCGTTTAAAATCGGGATGTTCAAGAGCCCTGGCCTAGAGGAGTGCAGATATCTTACAGGGTTGTGGGGCTGAAGAAGATTACAGAGACAGAGAGGGAGTAAGACACTGGAGTGATTTGAAAGCAAGAAAGAGAATTTTAAAATCATGGTATTGCTTGAGTGGGAACTGACGTAGGTCAGTAAGCACACGCAGGATAGGGGAATGGGACTGATTGTGTGATAAGACATAGGAAAATGAGTTTTCACTTTGGGGTGAAATGTAACACCCAAGATTGGCTTAGCCTCAAACTGTACCTTAATCTCAGAGCTAAATAAACTATTAGTAAATGTTTTGTGATTTAAATCAACTGGCAGCATTGGATGTTAGTGAGATTTTGCAAGCCCAGGCAAGTCATGGGGGTTACAGATAGTGTGACATGAACCCAAGATTCCCGGTTGAGGCCGTCCTCATGTGTGCGGAACTTGGCTATCAGTCTCTGCTCAGCGACTCTGCGCTGTCGTGTGTAGTGAAGGCCGCCTTGGAGAACGCTTACACGAAGATCAGAGGCCGAATGCCTCTAGTACTTCCAGTACTTCCCTAGAGCAGAGAAGCTACGACATCTTCTCCGGAGCCTTCTACATGTCATTGATAAAGACGAACATCTCGCCAAGGCCATCCCCACACCCCCACTTCTTGCCTTCAAACAACCGCACAACCCCAAACAGACCATTGTCCGCAGAAAACTACCCAGCCTTCAGGAGAACAGTGACCATGACACCACACAGCCCTGCCACAGCAACCTCTGCAAGACGTGCCGGATCATTGACACGGATGCCATCATCTCACGTGAGAATACCATCCACCAGGTACACGGTACATACACTTGCAACTCGGCCAATGTTGTCTACCTGATACGCTGCAGGAAAGATGTCCCGAGGCATGGTACATTGGGGAGACCATGCAGATGCTACGACATCGGATGAATGAACACCGCTCGACAATCACCAGGCAAGAGTGTTCTCTTCCTGTTGGGGAACACTTCAGTGGTCACGGGCATTCGGCCTTTGATCTTCAGGTAAGCGTTCTCCAAGGCGGCCTTCACAACACACAACAACGCAGAGTCGCTGAGCAGAGACTGATAGCCAAGTTCCGCACACATGAGGACGGCCTCAACCGGGATCTTGGGTTCATGTCACACTATCTGTAACCCCCACGACTTGCCTGGGCTTGCAAAATCTCACTAACTGTCCTGGCTGGAGACAATACACATCTTTTTAACCTGTGCTTAACCCTCTCTCCGCTCACATTGTCTGTACCTTTAAGACTTGATTACCTGTAAAGACTTGCATTCCAACCATTATTTTGTAAATTGAGTTTGTGTCTTTATATGCCCTTTTTGTGAACTGAAATCTCACTTACCTGATGAAGGAGCAGCGCTCTGAAAGCTGGTGGCTTGTGCTACCAAATAAACCTGTTGGATTTTAACCTGGTGTTGTGAGACTTCTTACTGTGTTTACCCCAGTCCAAAGCCGGCATCTCCACATCGTTGATATCTATCCAGGGCCTCACTCCTTCCTATCCCTCTACACGACACTGGACATACGACCTTCTGAGATCTCTGAATCCTCCTGACCTGGCCTCTTGTGCAATCCCCAGTTCTGTTTTTCCACCATTGGAGGCTGTGCCTTTAGCTCCCTGGAACCTAAGACCTGCAGTTTGCACCCTGGCTGCTTGCATTGCTTCCAATTGGTCTGTTGAATTGGTTTCCAGTTGGGTGGTCAGATTGGTTCCAGTTGTGACCAGTTAAGCTAGTTAAATGTATTGGCCCAACTTGCTCCATTCAAGACTAGCTACACAGAGTGACTGACCATGAGGGCAATTCCCTGGGTCCACGATGTAGGCGCAAATAGCATTGTGGTTGCAGAATCTCATGGGATGAGCCATAACGTAATTCACACCGGGGATGACTCCTTTTGGGATTCTCTCTGCCCCCGGCCGACGACGCAATGCAAAGACGTGAACCAGATTATCATCTTTAAGTGACACTGTGTCTGGCCATTGTCTTAGTTAAGCATACTTCTAGTTTATTTTATTGTTGTTTATTTTATTGCTTATCGATTTTACTTAAAATCATCACAAAACATCTGGGACGCCATTCTCTGGATTTCAAATCTTTTCTCACATTATATTAGGGAGGCACGGTAGCACAGTGGTTAGCACTGCTGCTTCACAGCTCCAGGGTCCTGGGTTCGATTCCCGGCTCGGGTCACTGTCTGTGTGGAGTTTGCACATTCTCCTCGTGTCTGCGTGGGTTTCCTCCGGGTGCTCCGGTTTCCTCCCACAGTCCAAAGATGTGCGGGCTAGGTTGATTGGCCAGGTTAAAAATTGCCCCTTAGAGTCCTGGGATGCGTAGGTTAGAGGGATTAACGGGTAAATATGTGGGGATAGGGCCTGGGTGGGATTGTGGTCGGTGCAGACTCGATGGGCCGAATGGCCTCCTTCTGCACTGTAGGGTTTCTATGATTTCTATGATTAAATTGCAAAATACAGCTGAGGGCAGTTGTTTCAAGTTTCCCTTCAGTAATTTGGAATAACCCAACATTTATCATCAGCCGTGTTCTTAACGCATGCCAATGCCTAACTCAGGTAATCTTTTGACTTAAGTCAATCTATTTCACTAAGGAACATAGGACGCAGGAGCCATTCAGCCCTTCGAGCCTGCTTCACCATTCAATAAGATCATGACTGATCTGCTTGTGCTCTCAAATTCACTTTGTCATCTGCCCCACATAACTCTCACTCCCTTGCCTATCAAAAATGCAGCTAAATCTGCCTTGAATAAATTTAATGACCCGCCTACTTTACCTTTCTGAGGAAGAGAACTCTACAGACTAACGAATCTTTGAGGAACAAAAATGCTCCTCATCTCTGTCTTAAACTGTGTCCCCTGGTTCTAGTCTCTCCCACAAGTGGACACATCCTCCTGGTATCTAACCTATCAAATTCCCTAGAGATCTTAGATGTCACAATAAGTTCACTTCTCATTATTCTGAACTCCAATGGGTACAGGCCCAACATGTTCAACCTTTCTTCACAAGATAAGCCCCTCATCCCGGGAATGAGCCGAGTGAGCCTTCTCTGAATAGCTTCTAGTGCTATCTTTTTTTCAAATAAAGAGACCAAACTGTACACAGTATTCCAGATGTGACAGCAAAGTTTCCAGTTCATAGAATCACTGAAGTTACATGTCAACTGGCTCCACTTAATTGCAACCGGTTCCAGTTTGCCTGCTAACTTGCCCTAGCAGTATTCAACTGGTTCCAGTAAGATCCAAATGGTCACAGCTACAGTCAACTGGGTGGGCAGAATCACAACTGGTTTTCCATTATAATTGCCAGTTATTCCAGATGTATACAGTCAAACTGATCAAGGGATCACGGCTTCCAGTGAAACCAAAAGAAAAAATGCTGGAAAATCTCAGCAGGTCTGGCAGCATCTGTAAGGAGAGAAAAGAACTGATGTTTCAAGTCCCCTTTGACAAAGGGTCATCTGGACTTGAAACGTCAGCTCTTTTCTCTCCTTACAGATGCTGCCAGACCTGCTGAGATTTTCCAGCATTTTCTCTTTTGGTTTCAGGTTCTAGTATCTGCAGTAATTTTCTTTTATCCATGGCTTCCAGTGAGATTTAAATGGTCCCAGTCAACGTCGACTGGGCAAGTGTGGGGTGCAGGATGCCAACTGCCTGGTGTGGTTTCCAGTTATAATTTCCAGTTTTTCCTGTTGTGTCCAGTTCACAACATGTGACCGTTTAATTGTGGTAGATGTTGCTTCTGACCAGTTGATATTTCCAGCTGGCTTAGACCTGTTGCGGTGTGGGAGTTTGTCAGGAAGGAAGCGCTGACTGCCCTCGAGGAATTCCTGGGAATTGCTCAATACTTCCTTGTGCTGTGTCATGATTGGTCCTCCAAATCATCATTGGGTGGCAGCCTGGGCCAGCCTGTAATTTTGGTTCTTTAGAGTGGTGGTGAGGCAGAGCTCCATTTCACATGCCCTCTCCATAGAAATCCTACAGTGCAGAAAGAGGCCATTCGGCCCATCGAGTCTGCACCGACCACAATCCCACCCAGGCCCTATCCCCGTATCCCTACATATTTACCCGCTAATCCCTCTAATCTATGCATCCCGGGACACTAATGTGCAATTGAGTTTGGCCTATCAACCTAACCCGCACATCTTTGGACTGTGGGAGGAAACCGGAGCACCCGGAGGAAACCCACGCAGACACGGGGAGAATGTGCAAACTCCGCACAGACAGTGACCCGAGCCGGGAATCGAACCCAGGTCCCTGGAGCTGTGAATATGCTACCGTGCCGCCTCTCCTGCTGATGCCTCTTGTTGAGTTCCTTTTGAGATGCTGTTTGTAATGTTATTCAGTTGTGATGAAGACTCCACATTAGCTTGTCCATCCTCACCATTGATCGAGCTTGAATCAGTCAAACACAGTCAAGTGCCTGATTTTCCAACTGCTATTGCTGCGGCATCGCCAGAGCCTTAGAAAATCTGAGCTGAATCACAACAGAATCAAAGCTGATGACTTTTTAAGTTTATTTATTAGTGTCACAAGTAGGCTTACATTAACACTGCAATGAACTTACTGTGAAAATCCCCTAGTCGCCACACTCCGGCGCCTGTTTGGGCACACTCCGGGAGAATTTAGCACGGCCAATGCACCTAACCAGCACGTCTTTCGGACTGTGGGAGGAAACTGGAGCACCCAGAGAAAACCCACACACACACAGGGAAAACGTGCAGACTCTGCACAGACAGCAACCCAAACCAGGAATCAAAGCCAGGTCCCTGATGCTGTGATGCAGCAGTGCCATCCACTGTGCCACTGACTTTTACTTTGATGGTTGTGGTGAGGCAGACCCTAGATATCAGCGTATCAGGGGCAATTCTCCCAGCCCGCTACGCTGCTTTTGTATCGGTTGGGCAGGGTGGGGGTGGGAGGGGGGGGTGGGGGGGGGGGGGGAGGAATCGGAAGATCAGGGCTGGGGTCATGGGGCAGGCAGGGGGCATCAAGGCGGGCGGGGGGTGGGTCAAGGCTTGCCCAGACATGTCCAGGAGGCCAGCGATCGGGGCGTGGGGGGCTCGGAGAGGCAGCGATGGGGTTTGCAGTGTTGGCCAGCGATCGGGAGGTCGGCAGTGAGGGCCACTGCACATGCACCGATCTCGGAGCTGATAGATCGACACATGCAGAGTGGCCTGTTCAGCGTTATGCTGCTGGCCTCACCAGCAGGAATAGTCCCGCCCACTGAATTTCAGCGTGATTCATGCTAGGGCACTCTGCGGTGCACAGAGTGTGGGAGATTCTTTTGAAACACCTGCTGAAAAACCAACGGGATTTACTCCAGTTTTTATGCAAATTTGACACCAAGAACGTATTTGGGAGAATCGTCCCCATCATGTTTACAGGGCAGAACATTTCCCCTGTCAGGACAGCCTGGGGTTTCTCTGCTCTGTTTGAGGTAAAGATCGATCAATTCTATACTTGATAAGTACTGGGTTGAAATGTAGAGCCTGAAGGAACCCAAACTGGACAATTTAGGATGTATCTGTGAATATCGAATACAGCTCGTGTCACTGCAAGGTTAGATGCATTGATCCTTAGAGGAATGTGGCCAACTGGACTTGACCTCTGGAATCTATAATGTGGGTTGCAGGAACAGGCTTGGATGCTTCTCAGTATCGGGTGAAGAGACAAGAGATCCAATCAGTCTGACCACACTCAGTGCTCAGCAATGTGGATCCGAGAAGCCACAGACACTCAGGGCTGTGTACAAATTGTCGGTAAGGCCCATCAAAAGCCTGAAATTTCTTCAACTGGGCCAGTCGCCATAATGCAATTGGAGTTTCTGAGCAGTTGTCCAGACATTCAGCTCCCATTATAAACAGCAACAGCAGGAGCCAGCTTCCCCTCCCTTCAGCTGGACACAAGAAAATGCATCTATTTTCCCCCACTCCCCTATGGACAAAAGGGCAGGTGGCCATTTCATCCCCATTGCCAGGCCATGCAGCCACTCACTCATTTGAAAACCTCAAAGGAGGATAGTCGAGCGTTAGCCTGGGCTCGATCAGTGGCAGAGCTTCCACCTCTGCGTCAAAAAGTCATGAATTCAGAGACTTGGCCATGCCACTGCTACTCCCATGTTGAGGGAGTGCTGCACTGCAAGAGGTGGCACCTTTCATGTAAGACATCAAACCAAGGTCATGTCTTCCCTCTCTAATGGAGGTGAAAGAATATATAGCAGCATTTGAAGAAGAACAAACAAGAGCTCCCTGACATAAGAACATAAGAACTAGGAGCAGGGGTAGGCCATCTGGCCCTTTGAGCCTGCTCCGCCATTCAATAAGATCATGGCTGATCTTTTTGTGGACTCAGCTCCACTTACCCACCCGCTCACCATAACCCTTAATTCTTTTACTGTTCAAAAATCTATCTAATGTTTTCCCTCAACCAAGATCATCAAAAATAGATGAGTTCACCCCAGTGTTCTTTGTGGGACTTTGCAATGTACAGATTAGCTGCCTTTGGTTACCTCACTATAGGAAGGATGTGATGGCACTGGAGGGGTAGAGAGGAGGTTCACCAGGATGTTGCCTGGAATGGAGAATCTGAGCTTTAAGGAGAGACTGCATAGGCTGGGGATTGTTTTCTTTAGAGGGGGAACATGATAGAGGTGTATAGGGTGATGAGGGGTATGGACAGGGTGAGTGGGGAGCAGCTGTTCCCCTTGGTTGAGGGGCCAATCACAAAAGGGCACAGTTTTAGGGTCAGAAACAGGAGATTCAGAGGGGATTTGAGAAAAAGCATTTTCACTCAGAGGGTGGTGGGAATCTGAAATACACTGCCTGGACAAGTAGTGCAGGCAGGAAACCTTACAGCCTTTAAAAAAGTATTTAGATGAGCGCTTGCAATATCATAACATTCAAGGATATGGCACAAGTGCTGGAAAATGGGATTAGCGCGGCTTTAGTGGGAGCTATTGTGGGTGCAGACTCAATGGGCCAAAGGGCATTTTCTGTGCTGTATGACTCTATGGGTGGAATTTTCCTGTGCTGCCCACCACAGGAACCATAGCGGATGGGACACGGACCTGCTGTCCTGTCTGTTGACCTCGGGCAGGATTTTCCGGCATTGGGGCGAGTGCGGCCAGAAAATCCCACCCCTCAAACCTTTTCCCCATTAATGCCAATAACTATATGTCACACATACTTGGTTGTAAAGTTCTTTGGAAAGCTCTGAGGTTGTGAACAATGTTTTCTCTTTTGCTGTATTTGATTCCCACTGTTTTTCCACCATTAAAATACTGTGTACACTTTTTGAATACACAATAAGGCTGAGATGGGATGTAAACGTGAAACTATCGATGAATCACTGAAAGATCACAAATTTGTTCAATATTTTATTTCAGCCTTTGGAAGATTCAGAAAGGTGCAAAACATTGGACTGCGCACTCTTGCAAACATTGAATGTTCCAGTATAACGGGGATGATCGATTTTTCAGGCCAGAATTGATTTGAAAAAGGACAATTGCTATGCAAGTTAATTGGGAGTTTAAGTACTTCTACTTTCAGATATCAACCACCTGCTTTTGCAGTCCCTCCCGGCAAGCAGTGACCCTTGTTCAGAGCACAGGTCATGGGACACAGCCCAGGATTTAGTGCCTGTGAGGATATTGGCTAACCGCCCACAACTTCACAAACTTTTAGGGCCACTCCTCACTGGAACGCTCGATTCTGCAATCAGCCGGAGCATTGAAAAGTAGGATCAGGGTGAATGAATAGGGTAACCCATTGGATTTGTGGGGGGGGTGGGGTGGGGGGGGTGGTATAACCAGTGCTGTGGGGATTCAGCTGCAGGTTTTAGCTGCTCCACAAACTGTGCATGGTGAACAAAGAAAGATTGTTCATTGTTTAACTGGCTCTATCCTTATAACATTGGCCAAAGAAGCTCAGTAAGCAACGTATGTAGCTGACTGAAGGTGGCGGCACAACACATGGCAAGCAAGTAGAGCATTGACATGAGTTATGGACGTTTGACATCACAGATAGCACTTTAACCCCACTCAGCAGCAGAAACAATGGACATAGTGCGGAAGAGGAGGGAGGAGTTGCATCTCCAAAACAATTCCACCATCCTTCCACCAATTTAAATTACCTTAGATCAGGCATGAGGACAGGAATTTTAACGTCACGCCTGCCATGGGTATCAGAGCAGGCGAGGGGCGGACAATGGAAAGGTCCATTGGTTTCGGGCAGGATTTTATGGTTTCGGGACAAGCAAGGCCATAAAATCCCACCTGAAAGGTTTGCCTTCCCCTGGGGCTTATGTCAGATTGTGAATTGTGTTCCAATGAAGGGCAGCAAGGTAAAGTCGCCATCGTCCCAGATGACTTCTCTCCTCTTTCAGGGGAAGAGTTGACTGGTGGTGATTTAACCTGAGATTGCCACAGCTCAGGCAAGAAGCAAGATTCAGAAGGCAGGCCTCCATGAATAACTTCAGCCGGTATAGGAATTGAGGGCAGCAAAGTCTCAGGCAATATCCTGACAGCTGGAGATTCAGGCAAGCTTTAAGTTTGCTTTCTCCAAGTACCTATGGGACGGGTGGTGGAGGAGTGAACCCGATGATATCATTGTGTGGGCCTCTTCTTTCCAAGCTTCCCATCTCTAATCAATTGCAAACATTGACAAACCCCTACCCATTCACTATGTCCCTCTGCCTTTCCTTACACGGGATTGTATCTGAGGATCCCCAGGGGCCACTTCAACACACCCCGCCTCACAATTTCCCCTAGAGTTAATCGTTTCCAGTGAGTTCCCAGAAAATCCAAGCAGAAAATTGAACATAAAGGTAGCCAGTCACATTTTCAATTCTACGCCTTTTCCATTGGAGAGAGAAAACAAGTTGTCTTGTTTCGAAGGGTTTGATTTGCCTGTGGGTGTCGGCATCCAGACATCAGGATCAAATGAGGGTCTTGAGTCTGCATTTACTGGCAGTGAGATTGTTAGGAAACCTTTGTAGAGGTGGCCTTCTGCCTCCATGTGCGTCATCCTTACTGTCAGTGCTGCAGGGTTGGGGAGGGTAAGTGTGCCTCAACATGGCACGGTCTCACAGTGGGGGGGGGGTGGCACGGTGGATAGCGCTGCTGCCTCACAGCGCCAGGGACACGGGTTCAATCCCAGCCTTGGATGACTGTCTGTGTGGAATTTGCACATTCTCTCCATGTCTGCATGGGTTTCCTCCAGGTGCTCCTGATTCCTCCCACACTCCAAAGATGTGTCGATTAGGTGGATTGGCCATGCTAAATTACCCTTTAGTGTCCAAAGATGTGTAAATTAGGTGGATTAGCCATGGTAAATGCATGGGGCCACAGGGATAGGGCGGGGGAGAAGGCCTGGGTAAGATGCTCTGTCAGAGAGTCAGTGCAGACTTAATGGGCCGGATGGCTTCTTCTGCACTATCGGGATTCTATTCCATGATTCTATGGAGGCATTCTCCAAACCATGAATTCAAGTCAAAAATCACAAGGGCCAAAGTTGTTAGGCCATTCAGAAACTGAGGCACGGAACTATTGGCTCCAACAACCAGCTTGTGGGGGGTGGGTGGGCGGCGTGGAGGGGAAGCGGGGGGCTGCCTCCATGGAGCTGGTGCCTTCCACCCGTGTTGGGAATGGCTCCACTGGTGGCAAATGACTGCTAGATTGACATTGGTTGGGGCTTAAACTATTTTGGCTGCCTGTCTCGAGGGACAGCTGATCTGATTCCCTGGCGGAGGGTAAAGCTGTCCGTACTAATGAAGTGATCAGCCCAAGGAAAAACTGCCAATGTCAGATAGGGCTATTAATATTAAATTAGCATATCATCGATAAACATCCCACAGGGAAAACTGACAAATTGCACTGTTAAAATAATAAAATAATGCGTGTGACTGTCTTAATCAACTGATCATATGCATCTATCCAGGAGAATACTTAGAATGACAGAAATTTAATGGCCACATTAGGAAGTGTTTCATAAACTTATATAGTGCTGAGTAAAATACAATTTCAAATCTTATTTATGGATTAAATAGTTTGTCTATTGCTTACACAATGACAATACGTAGCAGACAGTGGAGATTTCACCCTCAATAGTTTGATGCGTTGTGTATTAATCACAATTTAACACAGAACAGCTGAAAACAAGTGAAATTTATCACTGATTTTTGACAAAATGTAATCCTTGCTCTTTCCTGAATTAGTTCATTCACAATGGGCTGCTTCCATCATTCAATTATCAGCAACTATCCCACTTGGTAGGACAGTATAGAAGTGAAACATCGGAATTCAGTGATGACTAACATTGCCTATCAAATGTACTTGTGCATGTGTACGTAAATAAACAAATTCTGGACTTGGAATTGGATCAACTCTAGTTTGTTTTGCAAATAGCCATATTCAGAATGACTCAGACTCCAGACTGTCATTTCAAAGTAAATTTGGGCATTTATGAAGAAACTCGGGTTTTCAAAATTAAGCTTTCTCACTAGAACGGAGATCAAGGTTCATAAAAGTTAAATAATGATTAACTGTTTCCACAAGATATAATCTGTGCCTCAGTGGTAATGGGAGGGCACAAATTTAAGATTGTTATAGGAAGAATAAAAGTGTGAGGTGGGGTTGCTGTGTGTAAAGTTGTTTTTCTGCACTCATTCAAATGCTGAATTGGTATTTCAAAATAGACACATGCTGCTGAACAGGAATTTGAAGCAAACAAGACAGTGCAATTAAACAGGGTATAAAAACCACCATTTCATTAGCAGCCACCTTTCATCTCCACTTGTTCAGAGCAGCAGTAATCCCAGAAGAAGACAGCTCAACGTGATTTTGTGCCATATTTTGATTAAGAAAAGTTCAAAGATGAAACTGGTGTTATTACATTACATCCTCCTGATATCCCTCCAACATTTGCAACGAGATCTGGAGAGGCTTTGATTTCCTACTATGCTGTACTTAGAAGAAAACAGAAATAGAGATAAGCAGATGCCGGAATCTGAAACACCAACAGAAAATGCTGGAAAATCTCAGCAGGTCTGACAGCATCTATGGAGAGAGAATATAGAGCTGGATGAACTGCTGTTGGAGCAGTAAGCATGCTGAATCTGTTCTCAGCCCCCCCCCACCCCCGCCACCCCCCCCCCCTCCCCCCCGCCACCCCACCTCTCTCTTCCCTGGCTAGGGAATGACAGAGCAAGCATTCCTGTTCCATATTACTATAATATAACCCCTTGCTAGAATCAAATATAAGGAAATGGTGAGTGAAAACAAGATTGGGCTTGCTTATGGTGTAATACAGTCAAATAGCCTACTGATTCCTGTAGTCTAAGTTCATAAGTGAAGAATGGTCATCTACGTCAGATCTTTACATAAAAAACAGAAGCAGGAGTAAGGCCATTCGACCCTTCGAGCCTGCTCCACCATTCATTATGATCATGGCTGATCATCGAATTCAATATCCTGATCCCCCCTTCCCCCCATATCCCTTGATCCCTTTAGCCCCAAGAGTTACATCTAATTCCTTCTTGAAATCACACAACGTTTTGGCCTCAATTACTTTCTGTGGTCATGAATGCCACACATTCACCCCTCTCTGGATGAAGAAATGTACACCAAGCAGCGTGCCAGCGTCTTTAGGAGAGAAAGGAGTAACATTCTACAGGTGTTTAACCATTACTTAAATATTAATTTAATACTGGCAGATCTCCCACTGCGCATCTGATGGAAAGTCTCAGGTCTGGAACCCAATTGCAATGTTTGGCTGGGAACTTAGTCTGTCCCTTTAAGGCCGCTGCCTAACTTGGCCAATCCAGGTGACTATAGCTATTTATAAACTGCCAAGGTCAATTATAGGGAGTGGTAACAGCTCATAAATTTCAGGATTCAGGTCAATGACCAGCTTTCACTCTCTCTTAAAGACTCTTTGCATCTGTAACAGATGGTGGCATCTGGTGCGTGATGTATGGAGCTGGCAACAGACCAGCTTTTATGTACATGCAAATAGATCGGTTTAGGGTGTAGCTTTCGCCTGTTAGAACAAACAACCAAGTCTCCTCATGCTGCCAACAGCCATGTCCCAGAATGACCCACATTGCCTCATGGATATGAATGTCTGACTGGAACTTGTTACGTGAAGTTATTCCCTCAACTTGTGAAGATAGTTTTAAAAGAAATGAATGAGTGCAAAGTGGAGGGAATAAATATTAAAACACCCTGGTGTGAAACTGTTTTCTGAATAAGTTAGAAGGTCAGTGGCAGCCCTGGGACCTTCTGATCATTGAACACTTGTGTCATTAACAGCGAAAGCTCTCATCAACTTAGTCGCACTGCATTTTACTCATAAAAACGTGAAACTCTGCTGCAAATCTGAACTAGAAACAGGAAATGCTGGGAAAACTCAGCAGGTCTGGCAGCATCTGTGGAGAGAGAAATAGAGCTCATGTTTCAAGTCTGCGTGACTTCTCTACAGCCTTTTGGTCTTAAAATTGAATTACATAGAACATAGAAAGCCACAGCACAAACAGGCCCTTCGGCCCACAAGTTGCGCCGATCACATCCCCACCTCTAGGCCTATCTATAGCCCTCAATCCCATTAAATCCCATGTACTCATCCAGAAGTCTCTTAAAAGACCCCAACGAGTTTGCCTCCACCACCACCGACGTCAGCCGATTCCACTCACCCACCACCCTCTGAGTGAAAAACTTACCCCTGACATCCCCCCTGTACCTACCCCCCAGCACCTTAAACCTGTGTCCTCTCGTAGCAACCATTTCAGCCCTTGGAAATAGCCTCTGAGAGTCCACCCTATCCAGACCCCTCAACATCTTGTAAACCTCTATCAGGTCACCTCTCATCCTTCGTCTCTCCAGGGAGAAGAGACCAAGCTCCCTCAACCTATCCTCATAAGGCATGCCCCCCAATCCAGGCAACATCCTTGTAAATCTCCTCTGCACCCTTTCAATGGCTTCAACATCTTTCCTGTAATGAGGTGACCAGAACTGCGCGCAGTACTCCAAGTGGGGTCTAACCAGGGTCCTATAAAGCTGCAGCATTATCTCCCGACTCCTAAACTCAATCCCTCGATTAATGAAGGCCAGTACGCCATACGCCTTCTTGACCGCATCCTCCACCTGCGAGGCCGATTTAAGAGTCCTATGGACCCGGACCCCAAGGTCCCTCTGATCCTCTACACTGCTAAGAATGGTACCCTTCATTTTATACTGCTGCTCCATCCCATTGGATCTGCCAAAATGGATCACCACACACTTATCCGGGTTGAAGTCCATCTGCCACTTCTCCGCCCAGTCCTGCATTCTATCTATGTCTCGCTGCAACTTCTGACATCCCTCCAAACTATCCACAACACCACCTACCTTGGTGTCGTCAGCAAACTTACCAACCCATCCCTCCACTTCCTCATCCAGGTCATTTATGAAAATGACAAACAGCAAGGGTCCCAGAACAGATCCCTGGGGCACTCCACTGGTCACTGACCTCCATGCAGAGAAAGACCCCTCCACAGCCACTCTCTGCCTTCTGCAGGCAAGCCAGTTCTGGATCCACAAGGCAACAGCCCCTTGGATCCCATGCCCTCTCACTTTCTCAAGAAGTCTTGCATGGGGGACCTTATCGAACGCTTTGCTGAAGTCCATATAGACCACATCCACCGCTCTTCCTTCGTCAATGTGCTTGGTCACATTTTCAAAGAACTCAACCAGGCTCGTAAGGCACGACCTGCCCCTGACAAAGCCGTGCTGACTACTTTTGATCATACTAAACTTCTCTAGATGATCATAAATCCTGTCTCTCAGGATCCTCTCCATCAACTTACCAACCACTGAGGTTAGACTCACCGGTCGGTAATTTCCCGGGCTGTCCCTGTTCCCTTTCTTGAATATAGGGACCACATCCGCAATCCTCCAATCCTCCGGAACCTCTCCCGTCTCCATCGACGATGCAAAGATCATCGCCAAAGGCTCCGCAATCTCCTCCCTCGCCTCCCACAGTAACCTGGGGTACATCCCATCCGGTCCCGGCGACTTACCAACCTTGATGCCATTCAATAGTTCCAACACATCCTCTTTCTTTATGTCCACATGCTCGATCCTTTCTGTCCTCCGCAATCCAGCAGTACAACCACCCAGATCCCTTTCCACCGTGAATACCGAGGTAAAGTATTCATTAAGCACCTCCGCCATTTCTAACGGTTCCGCACAAACTTTTCCCCCTTCACCTTTTAAGGGTCCTATGCCTTCACATCTCATCCTTTTACTCTTGACATATTTGTAGAAAGCCTTGGGATTCTCCTTAATCTTACCCGCCAAGGTCTTCTCATGACCCCTTCTCGCTCTCCTAATTTCCTTCTTAAGCTCCTTCCTACATCGCGTATACTCCTCTAAATCCTTAACACCTCCTAGCTCTCTGAACCTTCTGTACGCCTCTCTTTTCTTATTTACCAGGTTCATCACAACCTTCGTGCACCACGGTTCCCGTACCCTACCAACACCCCCCTGTCTCATCGGAACGTTGTCATGCAGAGCTCCAGACAAACATTCCTTGAAAATCCTCCACTTTCCTTCGGCACTTTTCCCCAAGAATGCCTCCTTCCAATTTACCCGTCTAATTTCCTCCCTGATGACACTGTATTTCCCTTTACTCCAGAGAAACACTTTCCTAGCCTGCCTGACCCTATCTCTTTCCAATGCTATCGTGAAGGAGATAGAATTCAACAACTTCAAACTGTGAACACCCTTCTCCATCTTGACCCCTATTTTTAATTCAATTTTTTTGTCCCAATTCCCCCTTCCCCATCTCTCACTTGTTCTTAAGTTTTGCTTTCACTGTGCTATTGTTCCGCCATGAACGCATTCTGCTCTCTTACCTTGATCTCACTTTCAGCATCTTCTTTAATCTTTGACACTACCATTAACACTCCCTTTGTCTTGTGTTCCATGGCATATTTTGTCGAATCTTTCCTAAACTCCCACCCGTCCCGGATCTTCTATTTTGCCCCACCTGTTCCACCCGCCCCATAAACAGTATAAAATCCATCACTTTTCTCCCTCGCTTTAACTCTGAAGAAGAATGATACAGACTAGAAAGGTTGGCTCTGTTTCTCTTTTCACAGACGCTGCCAGGCTTACTGAGTTTTTCCAGTGTTTTCTGTTTGCGTTACATTTTGCTTACTGTGGTCTTAGTAGGCATGGGTACTGGACGGCGATTATTTGTCTTTTCCCCGTATGGCATGGGCATAATTCCAAGTGGAAATGTGCACGTGCTTCCATATTGGCCAATCAATAGCCCGATTAGTGTCTGAGGAGTGGGTCACTGGGTAGCTGTGTGGCCCTGCCGAGGAGGTTGTCTTGCTCCGATTCGTTCTGGAATCAGCGAGGGCATTCACACCCAATTTACGCTTAAAGTTCAGCAAAGTAGTTTTGGCTACGCACCAAAGTTAAACTTGGGTAGCGTGGACACACTTTAAATTTTAGCACAGTACTGCATTTCAACTCCAGCTGTGCAAAATCTGGCGTTGCCTTAAGTCAAAACATTTTTAAATGGTGCCATACTCTTAACTGAGTAAAATTAAAAATTTACGTGGGCAATTTGGCACGGCGTGGTGTAGCACCTGACTAGTTATCGGTACCGCCGCTTGCGTGTCGGTCTACTCCCAAGTGACCCTTGACCCCATTGCAGCCCAGGTTGATCCGAACTACCTATGACCCAAACCTATGAATTCCAGCATAGCCTTGGTTCCCAGGTTTTGCCAGTTTTGAGAACCCGCACTTGTAATTATACTGCGTTAAGTAATGGAGGCACGAACAACCAGACTTAGAGCAGCCCGTTCTGGAACCAGAGAGCAGCTTATATAAAACTTGATATTGTGTAATGTGACAGGATTACTTAATGACCTCAGAGTAAAGGCACCCCTAGGTAGCATCAACCACAATATCATTGAATTTTACTGCAATTTTACCACTTGTGGCGGCACGGTAGCACAGTGGTTAGCACTGCTGCCTCACAGCGCCAGGGGCCTGTGTTCGATTACCAGCATGGGCCACTGTCAGTGTGGAGTTTGCACATTCTTCCCATGTCTGCATGGGTTTCCTGCAGGTACTCTGGTTTCCTCCCACAGTCAAAAGATGTGCAGGATAGATGGCTAGGCCATGCTAAATTGTAGTGGTTAGGGGGACTAGCTCAGGTAAATGCCTGGGGTTATGGGTTTAGGGTCTGGGTGGGATTGTGGTCAGTGCAGACTTGATGGGCTGAATTGCCTCCGTCTGCACTGTAAGGATTCTACAAACAGTTTGAAAAGGAAAAGAGTGGATCTGAGACTAGTATTTTAAACTTAAATAAGGGCAACTACGGGGATTGAACACTGAGCTAGCTAGAGTGAACTGGGACACAAGGCTAGGGGATATATCAATGGAGAAGCAGTGGCAGACATTTAAGGGGATGTTTCAGAATACTCAAAAGAAATATATTCCTGCTACAAAGACAAATTCTAAGTGGAGGACCCACCTCTATGATTAACTAAAGAGGTTAAGGAAAGCGTCAAACTTAAGGAAAACGATATATAACTACACAAGGATGAGAGGCAGGTCAGATGATTGGTCAGAATATAAAAACAGCAGATAATGACTAATGAGTAATCAGGAGAAAGAAATTAGAGTATGAGTGGAAGATAGCTGCAAATGGAAAAATAGATAACAAGAGTTTCCACAGGTATTTAAAGAGGAAAAGAGTAACTAAAGTGAGTGTTGGTCCTCCAGAGAGTGACAATATGGAGCTAATAGTGGATAATAAGGAAATAGCAGATGAAATGAACAAATATTTTTTTCGGTCTTCACTACAGAAGATACAAAACACATTTCAGTAATAGTCATAAATCAAAATTTGGAAAGGAAAGGGGAGTTTGGTGAAATTACAATCACTAAGAAAGCTGTACTGAGTAAACTGATAGGGCAACGAGCTGACAAGTACCGGGCTCTGGTGAGCTTTATTTTTGGGTTTTAAAAGAGGTAGCTAATGGGGTATTACAGCACAGTGGCAGAGTGGTTAGCGCTGCTGCCTCACAGTGCCAGGGACCCGCGTTTGATTCCGGCCTTGGTGACAGTCTGTGTGGAGCTTGCACGTTCTCCCCCTGTCTGCGTGGGTTTCCTCCAGGTGCTCCGGTTTCCTCCCACAGACCAAAGATGTGAAGGTTAGGTGGATTAGTCTTGGTAAATGTGTAGGGTTACAGGGATAGGGCGGAGGGTAGGCCTGGGTAAGATGCTCTTTTGGATAGTCAGTGCTGACCCGATGGGCCAAATGGCCTCCTTCTGCACTGAAAAGAGTTAAATATTAGCACAGATAGAAGATTGGGTTGGCTGGCAGAAAATGGAGAATATGCATAAATGTTTTTTTCTGATTGTCAGGATGTGAGAATGGATCCCACAGGGCTCTGTGCTGGCTGTTCAACTTTTTATGATTTACAACAATGTTAGACAAGGAGGGCGATGACATGGTAGCTAAATTTGCAGATGACACAAAGATGGTTGGAAAGTATGTTGTGAAGTGGACATAAGGAGGTTGCAGACAGATATCGATAGCCTGAGTGAGTGAGCAAAAATCTGGCAGATGGAGTATAATGGAGGAAAATGTGAAGTTGTTCACTTTGGCAGGAAGAATAAAAAAACAGAATGTTACTTAAATGGAAACTGCTGCAGAATTCTGAGGTGCAGGGGGATCTAGGTGTTCTAGTGCATGAGTCACAAAAAGTTAGCTTGCAGATACAGCAAGTAATTATGAAGGTGTATGGAAAGCCATCCCTAATTACAAGAGGAATTGAACATAAAAGTAAGGGTGTTATGCTTCAGTTATACAGGGCTTTGGTGAGATCACGACTCAAATATGGTGTGGAGTTCTAGTCTCCTTATTTAAGGAAGAATATAAATGCATTGGTGGCGGTTCAGAAGAGATTTACCAGATTGATACGGGGCATTCACAATTTGTCTTATGAGGAAAGGTTGGCCAGACTGGACTTGTTTCCACTAGAGTTTAGAAGAGTGAGGGGGTGACTTGATTGAAGTATGTAAGATCCTGAGTGGTCTTTACAAGGTGGATGTGGAATGGGTGTTTCCCCTTGTGGGGGTGTCCAGAACTAGTGGGCAGTGTTTAAAATTAGGGATCATCCTTTCAGGATGAGGAGAAATGTTTCTCTCAGAGAGTTGTGTGACTTTGGAGCTCTCTGCCTCAGAAGACCTGTGAAGGAATATCTTTAAGGCAGAGTTAGATAGATTCTTGTTAGGCAAGGGAATCAGAAATTATCAGGTAAATAAATGGGAATGTAGAACTTGGAACACAAACAGATCAGCCATGATCTTATCAATTGATGGCGCAGGCCAGAGGGGCTGAATGGCCATCTTCTGCTCCTACTTCCTATACTTGTATGCTCATAATATTTTAATTATCTATTATAAAATGTTTAAAACAGAAAAGATTCCTTGGTACGGAACGTATCTGTAAAGATTTGTAATTAAGTGGCAATTGCCAACTGCTGGCTTCTCGCCTGAGAAATGGGGGATTGAAAATTGAGTGAATTGCAGGAAGCCAGCTGGTCATGTCCAAGGCCCATCTGAATGGCATTTTCAAGTCGGTTTGTGAGTGATTTAACAGCACGGCCACCTGTTTTGAATGGGAGTTTGTTTAAATATGCTAACCTGTTGTAATTCCTAGGTACAATGGGCAGACAGACCGACTATTTGCATGCTCCACGCATTAATACCAAGCATGAGTGGCCTCATCAAACAGCATAAGCAACTAGCCCAGCAAACCTGTTCCACTGCTCAGTCATATCGTGGCTGATCTGTAATTCCACTCCATTCACCCACATTTCTTCCATATTCTTTGATATCCATGCCTCATAAAATCTATCAACCTCAGTCCCGAAAACTTCAATTGAAGGAGTATTGTTCTGAAAGTCAACTTACCTTCTCGTTAAGGCCTGAGGTCAGGAGTTCTCGACAGACCTCAGAGCTTCCACACACTCACAGACCTGGAGAAGACTGCACATGCGCAGTTCTGAAATTGATGTTCTTTAGGCCCAGAGCACCTCTGAATGAAGGAACAGGGTGTAAAAATCCAGAGCATACGACTGGCTGCAGACAAGTCCCAGGCAGGGGATAGGGAGAGGTCCCAAAAGAAGAGGGAAACAGGGAGAGATCTCAAAAGAATAGGGGAACAGGGAGAGGTATCAAAAGAAAAATTCCCATCAGGAGACAGGGACAGGAAGAGGTCCCAATTCAGTTAAAGCAAAAGGAGATAAACAGAGAAAGAGGCTCCGAGTAGTGAAAGGGCTACGGTTAGCAGACTTTAAGTGGAGAAGGGTCTACAAGGCTTCTACTAAGTCAAGAATACAGCAGAATGTTGGTTATTCCATGCTATGGGATGTTGGGGTGAAGATAACCCTTTAGAGTAGCAGAGTTCTGCTCAGTGAGGCTGAAGAGCTGAAGTTGTACTTGTGAGTTGCACATTCAGGAATCCAGTGAATGGATCCTCACCTGTGAGGTGGGCTACCATTGAGGCCCTTTGAATTTGAGCAACATTTGGAGAGAATAGCTAAAGTAAATGTTAGCCCTTTAGAGGACGATACTGGTGAGATATTAATGGGGAACACAGAGATGGCAGAGGCACTAAAACAATATTTTGCCTCTGTCTTCATGGTAGAGAATAATGAAAAATTTCCAAAAACTGTGGTTAATGCAGAGCAACCTGGTTCAATAACAGGGGGTTGGAGTTTAAGAGCCGTGGGGTTATGCTGCAACTGTACAGGACCTTGGTGAGACCACATTTGGAGTATTGTGTGCAGTTCTGGTCACCTCACTATAGGAAGGATGTGGAAGCGCTGGAAAGAGTGCAGAGGAGATTTACCAGGATGCTGCCTGGTTTGGAGGGTAGGTCTTATGAGGAAAGGTTGCGGGAGCTAGGGCTGTTCTCTCTGGAGCGGAGGAGGCTGAGGGGAGACTTAATAGAGGTTTATAAAATGATGAAGGGGATAGATAGAGTGAACGTTCAAAGACTATTTCCTCGGGTGGATGGAGCTATTACAAGGGGGCATAACTATAGGGTTCGTGGTGGGAGATACAGGAAGGATATCAGAGGTAGGTTCTTTACGCAGAGAGTGGTTGGGGTGTGGAATGGACTGCCTGCAGTGATAGTGGAGTCAGACACTTTAGGAACATTTAAGCGGTTATTGGATAGGCACATGGAGCACACCAGGATGATAGGGAGTGGG
This sequence comes from Mustelus asterias, assembly GCF_964213995.1. NCBI lineage: Eukaryota > Metazoa > Chordata > Chondrichthyes > Carcharhiniformes > Triakidae > Mustelus > Mustelus asterias. The sequence goes on from NC_135811.1 coordinate 47,946,007, forward strand.
ATAGCTTGATCTTGGTTTCAGATAAAGCTCGGCACAACATCGTGGGCCGAAGGGCCTGTTCTGTGTTGTACTGTTCTATGTTCTATGTTCTATGTTCTATCACTGTAGAGAAGGTATTGGATAAACTAATGGGATTAAAGGCAGTTAAGTCTCCAGGACCTGATGGCCTGAATCCTAGGGTATTAAAGGAGGTGGCAGCAGAGATAATGGATGCATTGGTTGTAATATTTCAAAATTCCTTGGATTCTGGTAAGGTCCCAATGGATTAGAAACATGCTAATGTGATGCCCCTATTCAAAAAGGGAGAGAGGCAAAAATTAGAAAAATATAGGTCAGTTAGCTTGACCTCTGTGGTGGGGAAGTTGCTGGGAACAGTCATAAAGGAGGAGATGAATGAGCAATTGGAAAGACAAAGCTCAATCCACCATTGTCAGCATGGTTTTATGAAGGGAAAGTCATGCTTGACAAACTTGCTTGAGTTCTTTGAGGACATAACCAGCAAGGTGGATAGTGGGGAGCCTATGGATGTGGTATATCTAGACTTCCAGAAGGCTTTTGACAAGGTGCCACATAAAAGACTGATCTAGAAGGTGAGATCATTGGGGATTGGGGTTAGAGCACTAGATTGGATTGAGGATTGGTTGACTGAAAGGAAGCAGAGGGTTGGGATAAGTGGGTCCTTCGCTGGCTGGGGAAATGTAACTAGCAGGGTGCCGCAGGGGTCAGTCCTCAGACCGTAACTCATTACAATCTATATAAATGATCTGCAAGCAGGGACAGAGTGTAACATAGCAAAATTTGTGGATGATACAAAAATAGGTGGGAAAGCAGGCAGTAAAGAGGATATAAAGATTCTACAGACAGATACAGATAGGCTAGGAGAATGGGCCAACATTTGGCAGATGGAGTTTAATGTGGATAGGTGTGAGGTTATCCGTTTTGGCAGAAAAAATAGAAAGGCAAATTATTATCTAAATGGAAAGTACATTCAAAATGCGTCTGGGCAGAGGGATCTGGGTGCCTTTGTTCATGAATCGTAGAAAGTTGGTATATAGGTGCAGCATGTAATAAAAAAGGCAGATGTGATGTTGGCATTTATTGCAAAAGGACTTGAGTATAAAAGTACAGAAGTGTTGTTGCAATTGTAAAGGGTGTTGGTGAGACCACATCTGGAGTATTGTGTCCAGTTTTGGTGTCTTTATTTGAGGAAGGATGTGGTGGCATTGGAGGCAGTTCAGAGGACGTTCACCAAATTGATTCTGGGGACGAAGAGGTTAATGTATGAGGAGGGATTAAACAGTTTGGGCTTGTACTGGCTGGAGTTTAGAAGGATGAGAGGAGATCTGATCGAGGTATATAAAATTTTAAAAGGGATTGATAAAGTAAATGTAGACTAAATGTTCCTTCTTATGGAGCAATCTAGAACAAGGGATCACAGGCATAAGTTGCAAGGCAGTAGATTTAAAACTGAGATGAGGAGGAACTACTTCTTGCAGAAGGTGGTGAATTTGTGGAACTCGCTGCCCCATAGCGCGGTGAAGTCTGAATCGTTGAATGGTTTCAAGAGGGAGATGGACATATTTCTAAAGGAAGGGATAAAGGGATATGGGGAGCAGGTGGGGAGGTGGATTTGAGACCAGGGAGAGATCAGCCATGATGTGATTGAATAGCGGAGCAGGCTCGAAAGGTTGACTTTGCCCACTTCTGCTCCTAACTCCTGTGTTCCTATGTTACAGAGGGGAAGAGGGTCAACTTGAACAACCTTGATTTTTTCCTCTCCCAATCCATCTGTAAACAGAAAGCTGTTTAGATTTTGATTTCCCCCTTTATAAGCAATGGCCTCTTTCCTCACCTCTCAGTTTTGGTGTGATCCAATTTCTGTTAGTAACCTGTTACGTATTGATTGCGAGTTACCACAAAGAGAAAACATAATGAGGTGCCATACTTGTGAGTTAAAGTCAAACATGATGCAGGTTTATTTAGCTGATGTTTCTTGTTCCAGGTCCAAGATCAAAAAAAGTCTAAAGCTCGCAAATCCCTCTGCTTATATAACTACAGGTCATGTGACATTGTACCAGCAAGGATGCAACCACTTTAAATACATCACATCCCTCCCCCTTTACTTCATTTAGTCCCCAAACGACAATCTTTCTTAATATTTCAACAACAGACCCAATTAAACAGCATATAAAATATTTTGCATTAATATTTCCCATATATACAATTAATAAGACAGTCTCTCAGGCAAATGTATATTTCTTTTGGGTTGTACTCGCACTCTGAAATTTGGCAACTTGAGACCTTTGAAATGTCCTCTTTTTCTTTATTGGTAATTCTGCATATGAAACTATTTTGGCGTCAATTTCCATTGGTGTTGAAGATTCTTCAGAAACCGAATCTGGATTTGTCCCTCTGATTAATCTCTGTTCAGGTGTATCACTGCTTAACATTTCCGATGTAAATACTTCTTGTGAAGCTTCTGTGATTTCACTTCATGAGGTTAGTATCTGCTCAGTGTGACTTTGCCAAACTCGCATCATCCATCTGTAAGGTGTAAGATATTGGAGCTGGTTTTGCTAGATAATGGCAGGTACCCATATCTCATTGGAAGCTTCTTGCTTGTCCTCATTCTCCCTCAGTAAATACTCTCTTTTTAAGAGTTCTGTTACCTCCTAGCAATCTGTGCTTTTTGTTGTCATTTGACAATTTCTGAAGTATGAGGTAGTATCAAACGGTCAAACTTTGTTCTCAGCTTTCCTTTTAAAAGCAGCATCGCTCTTGAATTCTGGGCCGTTGCGTGTGTGGTGTTCCTATGTGATATCAAGAAATTATTGACTCGTCTGAACAATATACCTTGGTCCTTTGATGCCTTGATTGAGTGTTTGCGTGACTATATAAATCGTTCAGCCAATCCATTTGCAGAAGGATAGTACAGAGTCAACTTGATGTGCTGTATCCATTTCCTTTCAAGTAGTCTTTGAATTCCTTGAAAATGAACTGTACCCCATTGTCTCCTATGATTTGCTCTGGTCTACCAAGCCTAGCAATTATTTCACCCAGCTTCTCAATCATCTGATCTGCTGCAGTAGATTTCCAGCCATTTAGAATGTGCATCTACAATTACTAAGAACATGTGCTCCTCTATTGGACCAGTGTATTCTATGTGTACTTTATATCAGGACTCTTTCAGCCATTCCCACAGATGTAAAGGCCGTGGCAGTGGAGTGTTTCTTAGTTTTGCACGGGACTGACGCATTGCTTCACTTTCTCTTTGATTTGTGCATCTAATCCTGGCCACCAAAAGTAACTATGTACTAGTCCCTTCATTCTTATCCATGTCCATTGTGTCGCTGTTCAAGGATTTTTCCTCGCAAGCATGGAGGAATAATCACTTGGATTCCACAAATAAAACTCTGGAATGCCAATTCAAATCTTCTTGTGATGTAAGGATCTGGATTTTTCGATGTTTATTTTTAAATTATTCGTGGGCGTCGCTGGCTGGTCAGCATTTATTGCCCATCCCTAGTTGCCCTTGGACGGCAGTTGAGAGCCAGCCACATTGCTGTGGTTCTGGAGTCACGTGTAGGCCAGACCAGGTAAGGACAGCAGATTTCCTTCCCTAAAGGACATTAGTGAAGCAGGTGGGTTTTTCCGACAATCGACAATGGTTTCATGGTCATCAGTAGATTCTTAATTCCAGATATTTTTTATTGAATTTAAATTCCACCATCTGCCGTGGTGGGATTCAAACCCGGGTCCCCAGAACATTAGCTGAGTTTCTGGATTAATAGTCTAGCGATAATACCACCAGTACTTCCATCATTGTTCCTTTTAGGACCATATCCATAACCTTCCCCATCACTGGATCAGTTCTTGTGTGACTCTGAACTTGAGATGAAGTCACAGGTACACTATCCACTTGTGAGAAATATAGGAGGTTGACAAAATCTTCTTCAAGTTCTTGCTTGATTTGTAATGGCAATCTTGAGGAACGAGCCCTCGAGCTGGCTAGGGAGGAGGAAGAGCAGCCTGTGCTACTGGTGATGTGGGGGCAGCAGAGAAACATGAGAATCCTCAACACACACCCTGCCATTCCTCATGTCTCAACTGAATAATCGATGTTCCTTCCCTATCCCCTGTAATGCACTGATACCATGTCTATACTCTTGCAGGCCGGCCAGCGGAACAGGCCATCCTCATGCTCCCTGGACCTACTGGACTCCAGCAGCTCAGAGTGGGACTCCTCCAACCCCACCATTGAAGAGGCGTCACTGTTGTCACCCGCACCCGGCACCAGCGCAGATACCTTGGTGGTTGCAATAAGTAGACAGGCTTCTGGGTCACTTACTCGTGAGCAGCTCACAGCAAAGGATCCACAGCAAGTAGAGGCAGGGATGTCCCGGGGAACCGGTACTCAGAGGGATGCCGGAGTCCAAGACTGTGCTGGGCCCCTTGCTGATGATGTGCCCCTGGGTCCGGTTGTCCCACAGCTGCTGGAGCTGCAAAGGCAGAGTCGCGAGTATCAGGAAGGGATGAAGCAGCTCACCTTGGAGTGCGAGGCTGTTTGGAGAAGTCCAATCGCCTTCTATCCGAGGAGATGGTGCCGTCAGTGCAGCGCACTGAGACCAACACTGTGAGGTTGGCAGTGGAGACCTTGGTGCAGGATGGGCACTCCATGGCAGGAGATGTCCGTACCATGCTGCAGGGCTTCGACTGCATGGTGCAGGCACTGGTGGCAATCCATGAGTGTCAGCACCAGAGGACGGCGGGACTTCTGGATCTCACTCCAGCTGCCCTTCATGGAGGAGCACTGAGGGGGAACCCAAAGAGAAGAGGGTCAGCAGGAGTACAGCCCCGGCCTGTCCTGCCAGGGACCCTGGGTGTCTCCAGTCCAACTGACACCCTTCTCCCTGTGAGCGACACACTTCCAGCCCCTGACTTCAAGGAGGAAGCACAGTAAGAAGTCTCACAACACCAGGTTAAAGTCCAACAGGTTTATTTGGTAGCAAATACCATAAGCTTTCGGAGCAATGCTCCTTCGTCAGATGGAGTGGTCTCTGTTCTCAAACAGGGCACAGACACAGAAATCAAATTACAGAATACTGATTAGAATGCAAATCTCTACAGCCAGCCAGGTCTTAAATGCACAGACAATGTGGGTGGAGGGAGCATTCAACACAGGTTAAAGAGATGTGTATTGTCTCCAGACAGTACAGCTTGTGAAATTGTGCAAGTCCAGGCGTCAAGCTGTGGGGGTTACTGATAATGTGACATAAATCCAACATCCCGGTTTAGACCGTCCTCATGTGTGCGAAACTTGGCTATCAGTTTCTGCTCAGTGACTCTGCGCTGTCGTGTGTCGTGAAGGCCGCCTTGGAGAACGCTTACCTGAAGATCCAAGGCTGAATGCCCGTGACTGCTGAAGTGCTCCCCCACAGGAAGAGAACAGTCTTGCCTGGTGATTGTCGAGCGGTGTTCATTCATCCGTTGTCGTAGCGTCTGCATGGTTTCCCCAATGTACCATGCCTCGGGACATCCTTTCTTGCAGCGTATCAGGTAGACAACGTTGGCCGAGTTGCAAGAGTAGGTACCATGTACCTGGTAGATGGTGTTCTCACGTGAGATGATGGCATCCGTGTTGATGATCCGGCACGTCTTGCAGAGGTTGCTGTGGCAGGGTTGTGTGGTGTCGTGGTCACTGTTCTCCTGAAGGCTGGGTAGTTTGCTGCGGACAATGGTCTGTTTGAGGTTGCGTGGTTGTTTGAAGGCAAGAAGTGGGGGTGTGGGGATGGCCTTGGCGAGATGTTCGTCTTCATCAATGACATGTTGAAGGCTCCGGAGGAGATGCCGTAGCTTCTCCGCTCCGGGGAAGTACTGGACGACGTGTCCCGTGTTTGTCTTCTGAGGAGGTCGGTGCGGTTTTTCGCTGTGGCACGTCGGAACTGTTGATCGATGAGTCGAGCGCCATATCCTGTTCTTATGAGGGCATCTTTCAGCGTCTGGAGGTGTCTGTTGCGATTCTCCTCATCCGAGCAGATCCTGTGTATTCGGAGGGCTTGTCCGTAGGGGATGGCTTCTTTTACGTGTTTAGGGTGGAAGCTGGAGAAGTGGAGCATCATGAGGTTATCCGTGGGCTTGCGGTACAGTGAGGTGCTGAGGTGACCGTCCTTAATGGAGATGCGTGTGTCCAAGAATGCAACCGATTCCGGAGAGTAGTCCATGGTGAGTCTGATGGTGGGATGGAACTTGTTGATGTCATCATATAGTTGTTTCAGTGATTGCTCACCATGACTCCAAAGGAAGAAAATGTCATCGATGTATCTAGTGTATAGCATCGGTTGAAGGTCCTGTGCGGTGAAGAAGTCTTGTTCGAACCTGTGCATGAAGATGTTGGCATATTGAGGTGCGAATTTTGTCCCCATGGCTGTTCCGTGTGTCTGGGTGAAGAACTGGTTGTTGAAGGTGAAGATATTGTGATCCAGGATGAAGCGGATGAGTTGTAAAATTGCATCTGGAAACTGGCAGTTGACGGCATTGAGTACTGAGGCTGTTGCAGCAATGCCATCATCGTGGGGGATGCTGGTGTAGAGTGCCGAGACATCCATTGTGACGAGGAGTGCTCCTGGTTCAACTGCTCCATGTGTGTTGAGTTTCTTGGACACATGCATCTCCATTAAGGACGGTCACCTCAGCACCTCACTGTACCGCAAGCCCACGGATAACCTCATGATGCTCCACTTCTCCAGCTTCCACCCTAAACACGTAAAAGAAGCCATCCCCTACGGACAAGCCCTCCGAATACACAGGATCTGCTCGGATGAGGAGGATCGCAACAGACACCTCCAGACGCTGAAAGATGCCCTCATAAGAACAGGATATGGCGCTCGACTCATCGATCAACAGTTCCGACGTGCCACAGCGAAAAACCGCACCGACCTCCTCAGAAGACAAACACGGGACACGGTGGACAGAGTACCCTTCGTCGTCCAGTACTTCCCCGGAGCGGAGAAGCTACGGCATCTCCTCCGGAGCCTTCAACATGTCATTGATGAAGACGAACATCTCGCCAAGGCCATCCCCACACCCCCACTTCTTGCCTTCAAACAACCACGCAACCTCAAACAGACCATTGTCCGCAGCAATCTACCCAGCCTTCAGGAGAACAGTGACCACGACACCACACAACCCTGCCACAGCAACCTCTGCAAGACGTGCCGGATCATCAACACGGATGCCATCATCTCACGTGAGAACACCATCTACCAGGTACATGGTACCTACTCTTGCAACTCGGCCAACGTTGTCTACCTGATACGCTGCAAGAAAGGATGTCCCGAGGCATGGTACATTGGGGAAACCATGCAGACGCTACGACAACGGATGAATGAACTCCGCTCGACAATCACCAGGCAAGACTGTTCTCTTCCTGTGGGGGAGCACTTCAGCAGTCACGGGCATTCAGCCTTGGATCTTCAGGTAAGCGTTCTCCAAGGCGGCCTTCACGACACACGACAGCACAGAGTCACTGAGCAGAAACTGATAGCCAAGTTTCGCACACATGAGGACGGTCTAAACCGGGATGTTGGATTTATGTCACATTATCAGTAACCCCCACAGCTTGACTCCTGGACTTGCACAATTTCACAAGCTGTACTGTCTGGAGACAATACACATCTCTTTAACCTGTGTTGAATGCTCCCTCCACCCACATTGTCTGTGCATTTAAGACCTGGCTGGCTGTAGAGATTTGCATTCTAATCAGTATTCTGTAATTTGATTTCTGTGTCTGTGCCCTGTTTGAGAACAGAGACCACTCCATCTGACGAAGGAGCATTGCTCCGAAAGCTTATGGTATTTGCTACCAAATAAACCTGTTGGACTTTAACCCGGTGTTGTGAGACTTCTTACTGTGCTTACCCCAATCCAACACTGACACCTCCACTCCAAGGCGGAAAGCAGTTAAACTGCCCGAACGCAAGCCTGGACCCTTACGGTCCCAGCCCCCAGGGGATGCCCGGAAAGGTCATCGCAGGCAAAAGGTCTCGAAAGTCAGCAGGCTGCCTCAACCGCAGCTGTGGCGGTGTTATGTCCCTCCCACACCGGTGACTAAGTGAAGTGCAGATGCTGACATGCCCCCTCTCCACCCACACCCCTGGAGCCCCTCCCCCAACCCCCATCCATGGAAGGGTGAGCCCCCTCGACCCCGCCCCACCCCCACCTTCCCGGCCTCAAAGCTCACCCTTCGACTGTCTAACAGCGTTCCCTAGTGATCACGATGACAAAGGCTGCCGGGCTGCCCACCTCGGCTGTTAGATGGATGTGAACACCAGGATCCCTGATGTTGGTGAGGTCTGTACTGGCTGCATGCAGTCCCATTCGATGGCAGGGTGCGTTGAGCTTTCTGTCAGGCAGGAGTCAGACATATTGCTGAGGATGAGAGGAGCATCGCTCTGTCCTCAACGTAAATCATCATCATTCACATGCAGAGTCTGACCAATAGCTCCAGCGCTCTGCCCATGATGCCTAGCAACAGTATGAGAGCATCTTGCTGGCACCACGTCACTGCTGGATGTTAGTCCCCATGGTGGGAGAGCTCTTTGCTCCCTAGTCCTGCTCATTCCCGAAGAGAGACACCATGATGCCATACCTAGCCTTCAGCCCTGAATATTGCCTGGGCTTCTTCCACCTCCTCCTCTGCGTTCTCACCCTCACCGCCCTCCTCAACACCCTCCTCATCTGAGGAGATGTGGCTCTCTTTTATCTCCTCCAGGTCCAGGTGGTCTCCCCCCGCAATGCCAAGTTGTGGAGAGCACAGTGGAGTACAGTGATGCGGGAGACCCTCAGGGCTGTATTGTTGGGCACCCCCTGACCAGGCTAAGCACCGGAACCGCATCTTCAGCAGGTCAATCACCTGAGCAACCGGCACGCACATTGAAGTGTGAACTTCATTTAAACGGGTCTAAGCAGGAGTTTGTAGTCTCCACACTGGCGTCACCCTCCTGAGTGAGTACGCCCTGTCCCCAAGGAGCCATCCCTCCAGCCGCTGCTCTCCCTCGAAGGGATCTGAGAGCGCCCCAAGATGTAGCTGTTATGGACGCTCTCTGTGAAATGAACACACCTGCGGGAAGCACAGTGCACACCGCGGAGGGTGCTGGCTGCCTGAGCGCACAACTCTGAAATTCCCCTCGGCGGTGAAGGCACCAGGTTCTTGCTTATGTAGAGCTGTTGTTAATAGCACGGCGTGACGTCACAGCAGTGCCCACTGAGTATCCGGTGAGAGGGAAGGTTCTGGCGAGAGTGCTCGCTAATGACATGCCAATGTATTAAAATGAGTTTCCTTGGGTCCCACAGGTGTTTCTGGCCAGAAGATCGGAACTCAGAAAGTTGCCAGCGCGAATCCTGCTCTCCGGACTCTGAGCGCACACCGTCATTCCCACAGACGGAGAGTGCGGGCTCCAGATTCCATCCACAGTATCACATGAAGGCCTTGGTAAGAGTGATCTTACTTGCATTGAGGGGAGACTTAATAGAGGTTTATAAAATGATGAAGGGGATAGATCGAGTGAACGTTCAAAGACTATTTCCTCGGGTGGATGGAGCTATTACAAGGGGGCATAACTATAGGGTTCATGGTGGGAGATATAGGAAGGATATCAGAGGTAGGTTCTTCACGCAGAGAGTGGTTGGGGTGTGGAATGGACTGCCTGCAGTGATAGTGGAGTCAGACACTTTAGGAACATTTAAGCGGTTATTGGATAGGCACATGGAGCACACCAGGATGGTAGGGAGTGGGATAGCTTGATCTTGGTTTCAGATGAAGGTCGGCACAACATCGTGGGCCGAAGGGCCTGTTCTGTGCTGTAATGTTCTATGTTCTATGTTCTATGCATGATTTTCTGTTGACAGTCCCAGACCATTTTCACATTGAAGGATCAAACAACTATTTGTAAAATATCTACATTTTCAGCTGTAAATCCACAACGCTTGACTATGCCTGTGGACCTGCAGGATCTCCCATTTAGCTCTGATTTCTTTTCATTGAATCATAGAATCCCTACCATGCAGAAGGAGACCATTCGGCCCATCAAGTCTGCACCGACTCTCTCTGACAGAGTATCTCACCCAGGCCCTTTCCCCCACCCTAACCCTGAAACACATACATTTACTCTGGCTAAACCCACTAACCTACACATTTTGGGACTCTAAGGGGTAATTCAGCATGACCTATCCACCTTGTGCACCATATTGCCGCATCAACAGTCTTATTACTTCAGGAGATGTGTGCTATGGCAATTGATGGATGAAGCCAATGTCTATGGTTGTATCCCTAGCTGGACCAATTTTTGTACATCTATACTAGTGCCTGAACCTCCATTTCTGAAAGTACTTAAGGTACTGCACATGGCCAGAGGAGCTTGGCACAATTATCTCATCACTGTCTTCACTGAGGTAAAATACAGGAACAATATGAAAGTTACCATTGTCGAAAGACTTGAGGAGCATCCAATGTGGATGAAGTGCCAAAAATAAGTTCTCTTTGCAGCAGAGTTGCGGGTCAAGGATGCTTGCTGAAAGAAACTATCAAACCTGGCTTTGCAGCAGGCAAAAGAGGCTGAAATGAAGATGGTGCTGAAATGTGGCCCAAGACCAGGGTGCTAATACCCAGGATTAAATCCCCGCCGGTTCCCTCTGACATTGGCTGGACACACTGCTTTCTGTTAGTGCTGTGTCTGACAACCCTGTTAATGTTGGCAACCTGCCATCTTGGGCAGCACTCTGAGTGAACAGTCACTTAGGCAGAAGCTAAAATCTGGGACTCCCAGACTGTGAATAACAGCCGTTAAAACATCTCAGTTACCCAAGGGGGTTTCTTTAAGTTAGTTAGATCTTATAGACACTTCACAGATGGGTATTTAAAAATGCACAGAATAGTTTCGCAAATTCAAACTTATAAGAAAAAAGGATCATGTACTCAAGAGAAAATAATTTAGCAAGAGGAAGCCTAGATTTTGTTTGATACTATAAAATAGAATATATTGCATTAAAAAGATCCAATTAAAACAGGTTTAAAAATTATGGGCGGAATTGAATGCTCGCCAGGAGGTGAAGAGGGAAATTATCCATATCCATACATACTGTACAGAAGGAGGTCATTCAGGCCAACCGAATCTGCACCGACAACAATCACGCCCAGGCTCAGTGGGATGAACGGCACGGTGGCACAGTGGTTAGCACTGCTGCCTCACAGTGCCAGGGACCCGGGATCGATTCCCAGCTTGGGAATCCGCACCTCCTCCACGCGTCTGCGTGGGCTTCCTCCGGGTGCTCCGGTTTCCTCCCACAGTCTGAAAGACGTGCTGGTTAGGTGCATTGACCATGCTAAATTCTCACTCAGTGTACCCGAACAGGCACCGGGGATTTTCACAGTGACTTCATTGCGGTGTTAATGTAAGCCTACTTGTGACACTAATAAATAAACTTTGATCCAACATATTTACCCTGCGAGTGCCACTGACACTAATGGGCAATTTAGCATGGCCAATCAACCTAACCTCCACATCTTTGGACTATGGGAGGAAACTGGAGCACCCGAAGGAAACCTACGCAGACACGGGGAGAAAGTACAAACTCCACACAGTCACCCGAGGCTGGAATTGAACCCGGGTCCCTGGCGCTGTGAGGCAGCAGTGCTAACCACTGTGCCACCGTGCCGCCCAGCATGGGAAGGAACAAGCATGGCCTTCCCACCCAAAAGCCAATTTAAACCCTTCAGTAGCCATTAGGCCTCATTGCTACCAGCAGCAGGGGCAGGGAGCACGGCTGCTGTGCCTGCAGCCTGGTGGGTAGTGGCCCTCCTTTCCTGGCATCCTGAGCCCAAAGGACAGATCTTCTGGTGTGGGAACAAAGAGACCCTTGGAAAGCCACCTCCAACCTCCCCCTCCCCACCCACCTCACCTGTTAATCCCTGACAGGCCCGGGCGATCCCACGCCACTCCAGGCTCCAGCAATGATCCTTCCTCTGGGCCTCACTTCAGTATTGGCAGCAGCCACCGCTCCCAGGTGCTTTCTTTTGTGTTCATGGTAATTATCTTGGAAGCACTTTTGAACTCGCAAACCCATTCTCCACATGTTTAAATAATCGTGCGTTAGGTATTTAGAAGATTGAACTAACTGAAAGAAAGTCCGGTGGGAAATTCCCCTCGGTTGAGTTGGGCCCAGGTGGAAGCCAGCAGTCTGTCTTTTTGGGACTTTATGCCAAAAGGGGCACCTGGAAATGACCACGCCAGGCTTGCCATGTCGACAGGCCCACCATCACCACCACTAAATGCTGCCTGACGCTTCCAGAGAGATATAAACATTTTTCAGCCGGCCAGTGATGAGCTGGAGGGAATTGAAGAATTTGGGCGGCACGGTGGCACAGTGGTTAGCACTGCTGCCTCACAGTGTCAGGGACCCAGGTTCGATTCCCAGCATGGTTCACTGTCTGTGCGGAGATTGCACATTCTCCCCATGTCGGCGTGGGTTTCCTCCCACAGTCCAAAAGATGTGCAGGTTAGGTGGATTGGCCATGCTAAATTGCTCCTTAGTGTCAGGAGGATTAGCAGGATAGATATGTGAGGTTGTGGGAATATGGCCTGGATGGGATTGTGGTCAGTGCAGACTCGATGGGCCGAATGGACTCCTTCTGCACTGTAGGAAGTCTATGATTCTATGATTCTAAAAAAAAAGGGAACTTTGTGACAGGAAAGCTTCAATGACAAAAGAGTTGATGGTGATGATGCAAGACAAAAAAAAAGAGACAGCAATTGAACAAAAAGCAATCCCGTCCAGGGGAAGTGTAAATGGGGAAGTAGATAGTTGTTGTCCAAAAGCAAAACAGAACAAAGCACAAAAAGAGAAAATGATTGGGGACTGGGATTTTGTTCTGAAATTATTGAACACAATAGCGAGCTGTAAGGGGGCTAATGGAAAGATGAGGTGCTGTTCCACCATGTGGTTCATTGGAACAGTGCAGGAAGTCAGGGACTGTCAAGTCAGAGTGGCAGCGGTGAATTAAAGGGCAGGACTTTCCTGGCTCCACGTGGGAGGCGAGGAAAATAGCAGGAGGTGTGTGGGGATGGCACCCTAATGCAGTCCCGTCTCACAGAGAGTTTCCCAGTGATGGGACCAGGTGCTGCCAGCTGAATAGACGTGGATAGTCAATTCATGGAATTAAAGAACCTATTAAGGGTGACAACCTGACCCACACATTTTGTCCTGGGAGTCGCAGTAATCCCCACCCAGATCCATGGTCCAGCCCACCTGTGGCTGTCCTGGACCCCTTTGTGGTTGGAGATCAAAGGGGGGCGCTGTGAGCAGGGAAGGTGTCTCCCCTCCCCCAAAAATGGGCGATCCAGAGGGGCCTGTGTTTGTCCTCTCTCTGATTTGTAATATTTTACTCCCCTCGCCAAGGAAGCTTCTGTGTTGAAGCACCCCGAGCCTGCAGCAGCAGTGCCCGCCTATCCCTTGGGACAATCAAGGCTTCAGAGCTGCTGGCCCTCTGATTGGACAAGCAATATCTACATCCCATCATCCTCCTCCGTTGGGTGACCAGCCCATAGGAGGCCGCTTCAAGCAAAAGCTGCCAAGTTCTTCCCGCTGCTGGCAAGCACAGGCTTGACACCCTCATTTCATCCTAACCTGGGTTCCCGAAGCCCGTGGTAGAATCCTGCACAAAGTGCCGGCTTGGTGGAAGCTCGGGATCGCAATGAATGGAAGCGATGGACAAAGCAGCCAGGCAATCCATGTTTGACCTCGCCACTGCTTTGTGAGCATTGAAGGCTGTAGACCAGACTTGGTCAACTTTCACATGGCGGCGGCAGGGGGGGGCGGGGGGGGCGCGGGGGGATGTTCGGGGGGGGGGGGTGTTCGGGGGGGGTGGGGATTCGGGGGGGGGGATCAGATTTCAACGTTTTCACATGAGGGGGGTTCGTTTTTTTTCTCACTCGGGGGGGCCGATGAGTACATTGCGGGAAGATAAGGTTTGCTGCAACATTCAACATGAATTTCAATAACATGTTGAGGTCTGAGGAAAATAAACAGTTTAACAATGTCAGAGCAATAAATTGATCATTTTTAAAAAGTATCATTAATAAAGGTGACCATTTGAGGGTGAGAGGGTCACATTGTGTTTGTTTGGTTCACTCTGAGTCTCAGGTGCTTATTCCTCCTTCCCGCACCATGAGCCACACTTTCTGCTTCAGTATCTGAGGAGTCACAAATGGTGCTGAACATTATGCAGTCAATGAACATCCCCACTTCTGACCGTATGATGGAAGGAAGGTCATCGATGAAGCAGCTGAAGATTATGGACCTAGGACACTACCCTGAGGAACTCCTGCAGAGATGTCCTGGAGCTGAGATGACTGACCTCCACAACCACAACCATCTTCTTATGTGCCAGGTATGACTCCAACCAGTGGAGGGTTTCCCCCTGATTCCCATTGACTCCAGTTTTTCTGGGGCTCCTTGATGCCACACTCTGTCAAATGCTGCCTTGATATCAAGGGCAGTCATTCTCACCTCACCTCTGGAGCTCAACTCTTTTATGTACGGTTGAACTAAGGCTGTGATGAGGTCAGGAGCTGAGTGACCCCGGCGGAATCTAAACTGAGCATCACTGAGCAGGTTATTGCTGAGTAAGTGCTGTTTGATAGCGCTGTTGATGTCCACTTCCATCACCTTACTGATGATCAAGAGTAGACTGATGGGGCAGTAATTCCCACCCACTACAGAGCAGGCAGATAGTGAGGAAGACAAAGACATCATGACCATAGAGGTGCTGTCCTCTCGTCAAATTCAGAAACTTAAAGATGCCTCAGAGGAGATGTCACTATGAAGGGCTGGCCAGAGTCCTCAAAGGGTTTTCCCTATGAGTTCGACACATTCTTCACCATCAGAGATGAACTAACCATACAGCATGGACTGATACTGTGTGGCCCATGATTCATCATCCCTGCTCCTCTTCAAAGGTACTACACCCAGCAACTTCACCAAGGGCATCCTGGGTTGGAAACAACCAGATACAGGGCCAAGGAATCACTTTGCTGGCCCTCCATGCATGTAGACATGGAAAGGGAAGTTTCCAGATGTGCACCATGCAATGCACACAAACCACATCAAGCAAAAGAACCGTTGCATCTACATGAGGCCCTGGACCTGCCATGGTCATCACAGGAGCTGACAGCTTTGAATGGAATGGTAAAGAACATTCAGTCTCAGTTGATTCATATTCCGGGTGGTTTGAACTCGACTACCTGCCAAACATGACGAGTATCTCAGTCATCACCAAGCTCAAGAGACATTTCGCCACGCACAACATCCTGCAGAAACTCATGACAAACAACATATGCCAATTTGTCTCCACTGAATTTCGCAACTTTGTACACACATGGGACTTTGAGTACGTCATGAGCACCCCCTATATCCACAGTCAAAGGGTCTGGAGGAAGAGGCAGTTCGCTCAGCCAAGCGAGAAATGAGCATGGCTTCACACAGACTACAATGCAGCACTCCTCAGATTGTAAAATCTACCACGACAGGGTCTGCCCTCATCACCACAACAATATTTTTCCAGGCGTACCAGGACCACGGTTCCTACTGCTAAGTCTCTGCTGCAGCCAAACATAAAACCAATGGGAATGATGACCTGATACAATGCAGATTGAGAAGCAAAACACGCAATGATCGAGATGCCCACTGACCCGGCCCTCTATCACCTAGTCAAATGGTCAGGATTCAGATCACACATGACCATGACAGTTGACGGTGGTACACAGCCATACCCTGTAGCCGAACAGTTACATGGCACCCTCAAACAGTGCCTACTATATACACAACCGTCAGCACCTCCTACAGGTAACGGAGCCAGCGCCAACAGATGACACAGCAATTCAATCATCAGGCCAATGGCACTGGCCCCCTACACTACTGGTCATGCAGACTACTCCAGAGGCCAACACAGCGAGCCTGCACCCACAGAACACACTGGTGGAACACTAATGGCACCGGCCAGGGTAAGATTAAAATACCACCAGCCAAAGTAATCACACAGTCAGGCAGGATACCTGAGCAAACTGAACACGAGGTTTATGACCATTTAGCTTTCTACAACAAACAAATTGGGGTGGGGGGGGGGGAGACGTGATGGGCTATGCGCCAACTGCAATTGCTCAATCTATGCCTCACTCTATATGTAAATAATTATGTATTTTTAGCTCATTTAAGTCATATGTAATACAATGTTCAGTACACAGTTTTCTATCGTGTACTCTGCCACAGCTCATGCCGTCGGTATTCCAACTAAACGGGGAAGATGTAGAACGAGCGGTCATGTCAGAACGTGATGATGTGGCTACACAAGAGGTCATGTTGTGGGAGTGCAGGAGTTATCCCAGGGAGTGTGGGTAGAGCACAGTAGAGTGTTCAAGTAGCTGCTAAGCTAGAGGATAAAATACTCTTTGTTGCAAGTCTGTGTTGTCAGTGATTTGGGAACCCACAATATCTATATTGCCCATCACTTATTGCCCTTGAACTGTCAGGCTTGCTCGGCCATTAAAGAGTCAACCACATTGCTGTGGATCTGGAGTCACATGTAGGTCAGGAAGTGAACGAGATGAATTTTATCATTTCATGGTCCACATTTCTTGGTGCACAATTATATAGGCTCAATCTTCCCGACTTAATCGCAACTAAATGATCTCATAATCACCTGCAATTCTGGTAGCTGATAATAAAATTTGACCCAATTTCAACTTAATGACTCACAATTGTACCTCTGGATTCGTTTGGCCCTATTTGTAATTGAACTCACCTGTGTATTAATATAACTTAGGTTTCATTGGTCTTTCATTACTCATTAATTAAGCCATTCTAGTTAAATGTAATGGCCTCCTTATGTGTATCATTGAACCCTCCGAGAGTTTGAATGCTCAATTGTTGTTCAAGCTGTCACTTATTTGATTTATTTAAAGTTGACCATTGCCCCACCATATCTTTAGGCTCATTGCTCCTTGTGGATTAGCTATTCAGTGTAGTCTTCATTAACTCCTTATCTTCAGTTGTTTGGCATACTTCATTACCTGGAGAGTGATTCATTCCTATAAGTCCCCTGCTTGCTATTTCATTTCAAGTAGATAAATATATCCCCAATATCTGCCTACAGACATTAGTTCAGTTAACTTAATAAATAACTCATTCAATAAATTAATATATAATTTAAATTCCTTAAACTCTTCTGAGATTGATCAAATTTTCCTCCACTGAATTATCCTGCTCCACTCTATTCAGCTACTGCTTCCAACGATCACCTCATTAATGTTGTTTAGTCTGATCCTCCGATTCTGTTGTGGGGAATTTTAAAGGTGGCCAATTGTGTCTTAAACTAAGACAATTCAAAACTCGCAAGGCAAATATCTCTGTGCAAAGACATGAGAAATTTATTAAACATAAAACATAGAACAAAACAATACAAACATACAGCCGACTGGAGTCTCACGAAGGGTTAAATAGCCCTGGAACAGAGCGACAGAACCTCTCCGAAAGATCTGAAGCACAGAATCAAATACCGATCAATTATACTTTTTTCTAATCAATAATTCTGCCTTTCATTAGCTTAAAATCAATTTCATTTAACAACGATACATCAATACAAATCTCTGTCAAATACCTCAGCCAACCATATGTTACTTAATAGCATGGTGATATTCTATTCGTCCAATTGACTCCGGACATTTTCTCTTGGCACTAACTACCTCCCTGTTGCCTGGTAACGGCAGACGCTACCACAAGGTCAAAATGGATGTTCCCACCGGCTCACAGCCAAGTTGAATGGACGTGTGTTCTACAGATTCCAATTCATTCAGATCTGGCTATTCCATCAGATTCTTTATCATCAATCCTGGAGCAATTAATCACCCTTTGCCCAATTTTAAACATTAACTTATTAAACAGCTTTAATTGTTTATCTGAACTTCAGGTTAATATATTGATAGAACAGTCAGACCTTTATACTCTAATGCTCTTAGTAAGTTGCTGTACAAATAGTTACTGTTGCTTCCTGATCTAAAGTTAATATGTGTTTATATGGATTATAGCAAGGCTTTTAAAAGGTCCCACATGGCAAATTGGTCAGAAAATTAAAAGCTCTTGTGATCCAACTCTTTTGAGTTAAAACAATTAAACTAAATTAAATAAAGAGAAAGTAGCAAGTTGGGTCTAAATGAGTTCAGGAGCAGGAAGCAAATGTAATGGTTGACAGGTGTTGTGACTGGAAGACCATTTGCAGTAAGGTTCGACAAGGCTTTGTGCTGGGTCTCTTGTAGTTTGTTGTATATATATCAATGATTTACGACTTCAGTGTAGGGTGTGTGATTAAGAAGTTTGTAGATGGTATAACAAATGGCTGTTTGGTTGTTAGTGAGGAAGGAATTTGTAGACAGTAGGAAGGAAAGTGGCAGATTAAAGTGCAAAGAAATGTGAGGAGGGCAAATGATGCAAGAGGATTAATAGGATATTGAAAAGTGCAGAGGAACAGAGTCACCTTGAAGTGCAAGTCCATGGATCCCTGAAGTTAGTAAGATGGTTAGAGACATGGTTCAAGAGACCAAATGGGAAAACTTTATTTATTGGCTGAAGGATAGAGAATAAGAGCAGGGACGCTATGATAGAACACTAGTTCTATGAAACGCTAATTAGACCACAGTAAGAGTACAGTTCTAGTCACCACTTTACAGGAAAGATGTGTTCACGGTGGAGGGGGTACAGAGGAGATTGACGAGGTGTTTGCCAGGAATTGAGGATTTTAGCAATGAGGAAAGACCTGGATAAGCAAAGATTGTTTTCCTTTGAATAGAGGAACAGCTAAGGGGAGGTTTAATTGAGATGTATAACATTACATGGGACCTAGAAAAAGTGGATGGGATACTTCATTTTGCAGAGAGGTCAAAAACCAGGGGCCAAAGATTGCTATTAGGATTTGAGGGGAGTTGAGAGAGATTTTCACCAAGGGATGATGGGCTCTGGAAATGTGCCTGAAAGTGTGACAGAGGCAGCAACCCTCAGTGCATATCATTCTAAAATGCAATATGTGTTATAAGCCACAGGCTTCAGACCAAGAACTGAAGTTGAATTAGATCAGATTCAACTTTGGCACAGGATTATAGGTTGTATTGAATGACCTCCTTATGTGCCATAAATGTTTTATATTTCTATTTTTAAACATTCATCCTCTCCTGATCTAACATTTGATCCACTAAATGATTAAACAAATATTTTGACTCTTGGCTATCAACGAATTACCATTTCTAATAACTTGTTTCATTGGTATACTAATTAATGAATTATTCCTAGCAAATAGTTTTACTCACAAATTCAACACCAACCCATCTCCATTCAGGGTAACCCTTTCCCCGGTTTCCTACCTCCTCACTTTTCCAATCTAAACCTATCAATCTTTCCAATCTTATCATTACATCATCTAGTATCTTGATCTGTCGTCTTCTTAAGTGATTATCAGTATTCGGAGATTGCAATAAAATTGGAAGAAATTAATAATATATTTAATTGTATTGTAACTTATTCGAAGGTGCAGTTCAATGTTGTTTAAATGAAGTGAGTTAGCCATGATTTCTGCGCACACAATGAAGTTTTAGCATTGGGCTGAAGGCAGATGATAAAGTTCTAAATTAAAACTTATCATTTGCACATGGACGTGTGAGATTGATGTCAAATATGGAACAATATGCAAAGTAGAGAGTGTTGCAAGGCAGGAATTGGTAGTCAGAGTGAAAGTTATCTGAAGTCATCCAGTGCCAAACTCAAACACTGGGATTATGTGTGACAAGCCCAGGTGGAGTGTGAAACATTCTATAATTTGCTCAGTAAGTGCTTTATATCCCACCTCAAAACAAAAGCACTAATTACTGCAGATGTGTAGACAAAAGTAGGCTTACATTAACACTGCAATGAAGTTACTGTGAAAATCCCCTAGTCGCCACACTCCGGCGCCTGTTCGGGTACACTGAGGGAGAATTTAGCATAGCCAATTCACCTAACCAGCACGTCTTTCCGACTGTGGGAGGAAACCGGAGCACCCGGAGGAAGCCCATGCAGACACGGGGAGAACATGCAAACTCCACTCAGACAGTAACCCAAGCAGGGAACCGAACCCGGGCACTGTGAGGCAGCAGTGCTAACCACTGTGCCACCGTGCCGCCCTTCTCCATTTCCTACGTAAGCCATCCTTAATACCTTCCTGAATGAGGCTGACAGTTTATGGGCAGATTGTGCTGTTAGTCTGGGGTCACCAGGAACTGGATTATCAGTGCCTTAACCCAGACAAATCTTACAGCTACACAGTAACATTTTCATGTCATTCGTGCAGAAGTGCTAATCCACTGCACCACCCCAGTCCCCGACTGATGATAGTCTTTACTGGTTTCATTTCACCGTGCTTTTATTGACACTTTTCATGTCCCATCATAAATTGCTGATGGCCATCGGATCCTCTTGCACTTTTTTGTGTGAAAGTGACAGCTGGAACCTTTCTCGTAACTCTGAGCACTTATTCTGATTGGACTGGTGGATGGAAAAGCTATGCAGCCCTCGTTAGGGGGGAAGAAAATAGGTCCCTTTTTAGTCATGGCAAAACACCACAGCTCGCATCATGAGTGGGAATTGATTAAACTCAAATTACTGGCAAGTGGATGAAACTGTGAGCCGCCAGTGAATCACAACCCAAACCACAAACCAGAGACATGGGCAAAGCACATTCAGATCGCTACACATCACACTGTATCGACTTACTCATACTGTTTATTAACCATATACGAACAAGCTCAGCGAACGAAACAAATAAAAATATACGAGTTAATATATCAGTTTCAAATTTAAAATAAGCTTTGTTGTATTTTTAGCAAAGAAGAATGCTTGAGTATGCCCAGCGCCGTCTGATTGGCAACACGAGTGGGAAGGAAAAGTTCGAGAAAAAAAATCAACATTTAAAAGCAGATCACAAACTAATCAGTACAAATCATTGGATCTACAGGCCGTAGTTTTGCAGCAAGTGTTGGAATGATGAGTACGGTCTTGAGGTCCAACTGCACGTTAGTCATGCAACAAGATACAAGATAAATTATAAGGTACATTGAAACAAGCCCCATGATGTTTGTCTCGAAAGTACCTTAACTAAACTGTTCATTCTTTAACAGAAAGGGAATAGACTACAAAAACAAATGTCAAATTCAGTCATGTCTCAGTCACGCAACTTATTAAATTCATTATTATTGGTACTGTTGCTCCCCTCAGGCAATTCTGTCACTGATTGCTTCCACGAACTAAACAGGACTTTTTCTCTAGAATAATAATCAGAGCTGGCAAATAGTTCAAAGGTCCTGGTAGGAACTCTATTCCAGATTGGGTGCCATTTGGCAATGAAGTTCTTACTGAAGGGTAAGAGTGGGAGGCACGGTGGCACAGTGGTTAGCACTGCTGCCTCACAGTGCCAGGGACCCGGGTTCCATTCTGGCCTCGGATGTCTGTCTGCGTGATACGTTCTCCCCATTTCCTCTCCGGGTGTTCCGGTTTCCTCCCACAGTCCAAAGATGTGCAAGTTAGTGCATTGGTCATGCTAAATTGCCCCCTATTGTCAGGGGGACTAGTAGGGTAAATATGTAATGTTACGGGGTTAGGGGCTGGGTGGGATTGTTGTCGGTGCTGGCTCGATGGGCCAAATGGCCTCCTTCTGCACTGTAGGATTCTAATCACTGTTGTAATGCCCTGAAACACAGCCTAAACAGCCATGGTGTTAATAAGCAGAGAATCTACTGGTTCAGATACCAGGAGAACTCCCTGACCCTTCTTTGAACAGTGTCATGGATTGATCCTTTGCCATTTGCGACTGCAAGTTTTGTTAGAAGGGACACAACTTGAAATTTAGGATTAATGCTGTAAAATCTGTGCTTTTTCCCTCCCTTGCCGCTAAGTATCCTTAAGAAGTCACCAGAACTGGGCTGTAAAGAAGGTCAGTTTTTTCTTTGTTTTATAATTATTTTAGTCTCTCTGCTCACTTTTCTCCCGATGTGGAGATGCCGGCATTGGACTGGGGTGAACACAGTAAGAGTTTTAACAACACCAGGTTAAAGTCCAACAGGTTTATTTGGTAGCAAATACCATTAGCTTTCGGAGCGCTGCTCCTTCGTCAGATGGAGTGGAGACAATACACATCTCTTTAACCTGTACTTAATGTTCCCTCCACCCACATTGTCTGTATCTTTAAGATCTGGTTGGCTGTAGGGATTCGCATTCTAATCAGTATTCTGTAACTTGATTTTGTGTCTCTGTGCCCTGTTTGAGAGCACATTTCCACTCCATCTGACGAAGGAGCAGCGCTCCGAAAGCTAATGGTATTTGCTACCAAATAAACCTGTTGGACTTTAACCTGGTGTTGTTAAAACTCTTACACTTTTCTCCCACCAGAGAGCCACTTTTTGGTCTAACAAGTAGATCAGTCCCTGCTGCCTACACTTTGTTTATATTATTCTTAAAACAGCCATCAGGAGATACCATCTCTAAACCTTTCTGTCTTCGTATAAAGAACGCCCCACATTCTTTCAGCGTTTTTCACTAATGGTCAGTCTGATTTTCTTTTTATTCATTCGTGGGACATGGGTGTCACTGGCTGGCCAGCATTTATTGCCCAACCCTAGTTGCCCTTGGAGGGCAGTTGAGAGCCAACCACATTGCAGTGGCTCTGGAGTCACATGTAGGCCAGACTGGGTAAGGACGGCAGATTTCCTTCCCGAATGGACATTAGTGAACCAGATGGGTTTTTCCAACAATCGACAGCGGTTTCATGATCATCAGTAGATTCTTAATTCCAGGTATTTTTTATTGAATTCAAATTCCACCATCTGCCGTGGGGGGATTCGAACCCAGGCCCCCAGAACATTAGCTGAGTTTCTGGATTTAATAGTGTAGCGATGATACCAATAGGCCATCGCCTCCCCATTAGTAACTATGCCAATGTGCCCTTGCGCCTTAGCATCCCATGGCACTATACACCTATGCACCATACTGTTCTAAAAATTGTCTATTTCAATGGGGACCCAGATATCACTGTCCAGGTGCTGAGAACTTTTTTCCTTTCATATAGTGCGTCCCCAGTCTGAGGTTCTCCATCTGAGAAGAAGATTCACTTTTCTTGAGGGAAGAAATGAAAGAGGGAGGTAAATATCTCATTAGTTTCAGGTAGTTGCACACAACGGAATTCCTAGTCAGAAGATCAGAAACTCATTCCAGTCTGTCCTGGGGGGTGGCGTTTGAGGGTCTGGTTCTGAATTCTGAACTAGGGGGTTATTTGTGCTCAGATTTTGTGATGGCGCCCTTTTTATTGACTGGGTTGTGGGAAGCCATAAACTCCACATGGGTATAAGAGGAAACAACCAACTGAATGGTATGAAGGAGATCCCAGCCACGAGTAGGGTGTTGGTGCCAACAGCAATCATTTGCAGTTATAGAATCTTTCACAGGAGGATAACAAAACACAATTTGACACAGAGTTACATAATCAAACATTAGTGCAGGGGACCAAAAACTGGGTCATTGAGGTTTAGCGGTTTAGCATCAGATTTGCAGAGCTTAGGGCCTTGGATGCCAATAGTGCAGCAATGAAAATTGGGGATGCAAAGATTTGGATGAACACGGTTATCTCAAAGTGTTGCAGGCTTGGAGGAGGTTACAGAGATAGGGAGGGAAAGGCATAGAAGGTCTTGAGAAGAAGGATGAACATTTTTAAAACCAGCACGTTGCCCATGTATGTCAGTGAGTATATCATAGAATCCCTACAGTGCAGAAAGAGGCCATTCAGCCCATCGGGTCTTCACCAACAACAATCTCACCAGATCCTATCCCCGTAATCCTGCTAGTCCGCCTGACACTAAGGGTCAATTTAATATGGCCAATCACCTAACCTGCACATCTTTGAAGTGATGGGAATGGTCTCAGTGCATGTTAAGATACAGACAGCAGAAAATTGAGTGGGTTCAGGTTTATAGAGAGGGGAGGCTGGCGAGGAGTGCATGAGAATGGTCAAGTCTAGAGATAATAATGAGGTGGAGGAGAGTTTGAACAGACGATGCGCTGAGGCAGGGATGGAGTTGGGCAACATTACGGATGTGTGGTACACAGTCATGGTAATGGTAAGGAGCTGTAGTCACAGGCTCAATTCAGGATAAAGTACAACATTAAGATGTGTCAGACTGTTCATCTGCAAATCCTTTCCCTATTTTATACCATTCTCCAAGGGGACGGCATGGTGGCACAAGGGGTGGCATGGTGGCACAGTGGTTGGCACTGCTACCTCACAGCGCCAGGGACCAGAGTTTGATTCCCGGCTTGGGCCACTGTCTGTGCGGATTCTGCACATTCTCCCCGTGTCTGTGTGGGTTTCCTCCGGGTGCTCCAGTTTCCTCCCACAGTCTGGAAGACGTGCTGGTTAGGTACATTGGTCGTGCTAAATTCTCCCTCAGTGTACCCGAACAGGTGCCGGAGTGTGGTGGCTCGGGGATTTTCACAGTGTCTTCACTGCAGTGTTAATGTAAGCCTACTTGTGACTAATAAATAAACTTTAAACTTAACTGATGATATCAAAATAACAATAGCAGAATACATGTCGAGGAGCTTATACCCACATCTGTTTGATGAGCAGTTCCTGTGCAGGCTTTGTTTTGCAATGGGAATTATCACAATGTCACTCAACCTATTTCAGCAGACCCACAGCTTCCCACTACTCTCAACATCAATCACAATGTCACAACCGACCATCATTGTTGTGGTGAGGGGTATTTGAGGTTGCCACTGGGGACTAATAATTGTCAATCAGCTGTGCACAAAGGCATCAAGTAAGCAACTGCTGAATAATTTGTTGCTACAAATCATTTCATCTCCTTTCCAATGAATGATGTGTAGCTGCCCATGGTGGGAGCAGCAATTTTAGAGAGTGACAGAATTCACCAAAGTCCTAAACATCATTAGTTATGCACGTTCCCTTGTATCAGACCATAACTTGCTTCAATAAGCGAGGGTCCCTCCTTGTACAGCTTATTTGTCCCCAGCGATGTCAGGCCATGTAAGTGAATGCTCATTTCACTGGGAATTGCCACTGCACCTTCAATGTAAGGAAGTCTGCCATATCAACACGCATTGACCAATAACGTCTGCTGGCTTCCTGGGGTTCACGGCTATTCCCTACTGTCAGAGCCTCATCAGCTGAGTAATATGAGGTGAAATCATTTATCTTGATTAATAATATAACAAATTATTGGCATGTTGGAGGTGGGCTTCAGGCATTTGGATTGATCCCGAAATGTAATCCTGATAGTGTCTGAAGGATCACGATTGTACTCTTAATACTCTGAATGCTGTTTCCAAAGAGGTCTCATTATTTCACAGAGGAGGATGTAGGAGCTGCAGAAACATCTGGAAGAGAAGCAGCAACAGCCCGAGGGTCATCAATACTAGAAATTACCCAAGGAATATATATATTGTAGCATTCAGCATTCAAAAATGCGAATAAAGTACAAGACACATGATAAAACCCATGGGAGTTGGCAAAAGCCTGAATCCACCTCATATTATTCAGCTGATGAGACTCTGACAGTAGGGAATAGCCTTGAGCTCCAGGAAGCCAGCAGACATTATTGGTCAATTCATGCTGATATGACAGACTCCCTTACAAGGAAGGGGCTGTGGCAATGCCCAGGTTCCCCAGGAAGGAGAAACTCAAGTCTGTGAATTTGTCTGAATGGATGAGCTATTTGGGGATTAAATGGATTCCTCGTCTCCAACAATTCTGTGATCTCGGGAATCCAATTCTGTGATCCCAAAGGTTCCAGCAGTCTAATGGGCTGACCTGTCCCTGACATGTGAAGCATAATGATTAAATGAGTTAATAGTTAGCAAAACTAATATTAAGATAATATAGGCAGTCAATAATTTGAAAGGGCTACCATATTATTAAAATGGCTGAGGAGCATAGCACAAGGGCGGCACAATGGCACGGTGGTTAGCACTGCTGCCTCACAGCACTAGGGACCCAGGTTCAATTCTGGTCTCGGGTGACTGTGTGGAGTTTGCACATTCTCCTGAGTGGAATTTTACAACAATGATTCTAAGTGTCCAGCTAGCGTAAAAATGGGTGAGTTCCTGATCCGATTTTTGGGTGAGTTTTCACACCCAATCTTATGCACTTAATCATTGAAAAAATGGTGTAGAGAGTTTCTTGCTGCTGCAAGTGGCTGGCCTTAATTCACCAGCCAGCCTGTAGAGGGAGCTACTGCGCATGTGCCAACCTCTGATGCTACAAATGCGCAATTGTAAAAATTGTAAAAAATTGTAAAAAGCAGGGGTCTGGCAGACAGACAGAGAGCTGTCAGGCCACTGATGCAGGCAGGAAGCCTCAACCAGCTCCCGCCCCCGATCGTGAGCCTCACAATGCATGGGCATCTAGCCCCCGCTGCCATTCCCGCTGCCCAGGCCGATTGTGCCTCCCCTGATGTGATCCAGTTGCAGAATGACAGTGGGGCCCCCCGAATTGGGCCGTCCCTTTCATGCCTCACCCCTCATGTCCTGCCCTTTCATGGCCTGCCCTATTCACGCCGTGCCCATACTCGTCCTGCCCCCCCATAAGCCCCTCTCCCAGTGGGCACTGCCAAGGTGCCAGGCTGGCACTGCCAGGCTGGCACTGCCAGGCTGGCACTGCTCAAGGAGCATCCCCTCGCCCTCGGCCTCCCTGGGGGGCTTTAATGGCCTTCGGTTCCATTGGCGAGGCCAACAGGTCTGTTCCACTTTCATGGGGAACATGTGTTTTCCTTGCCGGAGAGAATCTCTCCCGGCGAGGCCATAAAGGCAAGAGAGCCCGGATGATTGAGCACCAGGCTCACTAAACACATGCAAATGAGCATTATAATATATTTAAATAAATTATTCCGAGGCTGACCTCGCCGGAAATCCGACTCTCGTAAAATCCCGAGAGTGGAGAAATCAGGCATGATCCTGGTTTCTCGGCCCTCATGTGATTTTACCCGCTCCTCCGCCTATCGCTGGGCGGGATGAGCCAGGAAAATTCTGCTCCCCCTCCCCCTCAATATTTGCGTGGGTTTCCTCCCACCGTCCAAAGATGTGCGGGTTAGGTGGCTTGGTCATGCTAAATTGCTTCTTAGTGTCAGGGGGACTAACTAGGGGCAAATGCATAGGGGTTACGGGGACAGGGCCTGGGTGGGATTGTGGTTGGTGCTGGCCCGATGGGCCACATGGCCTCCATAGGCGCTGTAAGGATTCTATACTCTATAAGCAAGTGATGCTGACAAGTTATTCAATAGTTTGGAACGAAACCAAAGCACAACCTTGAAATTCATGGCATGGTTTTCCTATTTTCGAGCTTCTTGAAAACTAACAAGAAGAAATCAGTTTCAAAGTGAAGGTGCTGGATTCAGGCCATGTTAATGAGTGACGATTGTTACAATTACCCAGCAAAATCTTTGCCCTGGTTTAATTAACTATTCACCCTTTTGCATCTCATAAAATGCAAGCAACTCGTCAAGCCTCCTTTGACATCAGTTTCCAAACCCGAGACCTCCATCATTTAATGGAGAAGGGCAGCAGATGCACGGGAACCCCATCACCTACAAGTTCCTCTCCAATCCACACACCATCCTGGCTCGGAACTATATCACCGTTCCATAATAATTCACAGTCGCTGGGTCAAAATCCTGGAACTGAATTCCTAACAGCACTGTGGGTGTACCTACACCACCAGGACTGCAGCGGTTCAAGGAGGCAGCTCACCACTACCTTCTCAAAGGCGATCAGGAATGGGGAACACATTCTAGCCTGTGTCCTGCAAAAAAGATCAAATAAAAACAAGTTGGATGGGTGATGCACCTAACATTATTAATACAGCTGCCAGTAAACCATATGAAGTACACTTAGGTTTTAAATTTCATTTACAGGAATTATTTTTTGATTCGGTTACTCACGTCCCGCCTTTCTATTTGTTGGAAAGTTGGGTAAGTGCAGCAACATTTCATCAGCATCTTCCGCAAACCTTTAGCAATATCAAGATCACAGGCCAAATGGGCTGATCATCATCACGTTTTCGATATCAGAGGCTTATTATTATCATATAAACTTTTGTTGCTCTTTAAGTGACAGAAGCGAGTTAAATTGCTCATCTGTAGGTTCATTATTATGGTGGTACTACTGCCTCACAGCACCAGGGATCTGGGTTCAATTCCGACCTTGGGTCACTGTCTGTGTGGAGTCAGCACATTCTCCCCGTGTGTGCATGGGTTTCCTCTCACTGTCTGAAAGATGTGCTGGTTAGGTGCATTAGCCATGCTAAATTCTCCCTCAGTGTACCCGGACAAGTGCTGGAGTGTGGCGACTCGGGGATTTTCACAGTAACTTCATTGCAGTGTTGATGTAAGCCTACTTATGACACTAATAAATGAACTTAAAACATTATTAGTATATTCAGACACCTACTTATACATTGATATAGATTGGAAGGATTCTGGAATATTTTGAAAATCATTTCTAATATAAACTAGAACTTGTTGTCCTAACAAGCACAAATAAATGGTACATCTTTATTCATAGTAAACCTTAGTCTTCAAATAAAGGTTTAAGCCTAATTTTGGGAGGCTGATGAAATGCACTCACCCATGCTACATGCCAGTAGAGGGAGAATCGAGCTTACTGAATTTTGGAAGGCAAGACCTTCTTAATTTCCATTTATTACTCACCATGACAGAATGGACTGTTTCATTCAATTCTATTTGTCTGACTGCAGAAGAGACTTTGCCACTGCAAGTCAGGGAAGATCTGCTTCATTTTTAAAATGTTCCATTTGAGGGCTGTGTGGAAGACTCGCTCTTTTTCAGTGAAATTATTGGAGGTCCTACTGCAGGAGGTGCGTCCAAGAAGAGTGGTCTTCGTTGGAGCAGGAGGCCACCCTGCTGTTAGTTCAAAGTTCAAGCTACATGACTGGAGGTTGTAGAGTGAGTTAATGAAACCTCCCGCATCAGACAAACTTGGAAGCCATTGCAGAAGAATTTCAGTGGCATCTGAAGTACCGAAGTAACCGTATCCACCTTGATGCTTGTTATTTATCCATTGAATGACACCAGCAATAACCAACTTGCATTCAAATAATGTATTTAACTTTATTTTGTTAATGAGGAAAATGTTCTAACCATTGCTTCATGGAAGTGTAATGAGATAAATGTGGATGACAAGCCAAGATACTAAGATGGTATATGAGTTGGGGAGATGATAGCCGAGTGGTATTATTGCCAGACTATTATTCCAGAAGCTCAGCTAATGTTCTGGGGACCCGGATTCAAATCCTGCCATGGCAGATGGTGGAATTTGAATTCAATAAAAAATATCTGGAATTAAGAATCTACTGATGACCATGAAACCATTGTCAATTGTTGAAAAAAAACATCTGGTTCACTGATGTCCTTTATGGAAGAAAATCTGCCATCCTTAGCTGGTCTGGCTTACTTGTGACTCCAGAGCCACAACAGTGTGGCTGACTCTCAACTGTCCTCCAAGGGCAACTAGGGATGGGCAATAAATGCTGATGTGGAGATGCCGGCGTTGGACTGGGGTAAACACAGTAAGAAGTTTAACAACACCAGGTTAAAGTCCAACAGGTTTATTTGGTAGCAAAAGCCACACAAGCTTTCGAAGCTCTAAGCCCCTTCTTCAGGTGAGTGGGAATTCTGTTCACAAACAGAGCTTATAAAGACACAGACTCAATTTACATGAATAATGGTTGGAATGCGAATACTTACAACTAATCAAGTCTTTAAGAAACAAAACAATGGGAGTGGAGAGAGCATCAAGACAGGCTAAAAAGATGTGTATTGTCTCCAGACAAGACAGCCAGTGAAACTCTGCAAGTCCACGCAACTGTGGGAGTTACAAATAGTGTGACATGAACCCAATATCCCGGTTGAGGCCGTCCTCGTGTGTGCGGAACTTGGCTATCAGTTTCTGCTCAGCGACTCTGCGCTGTCGTGTGTCGCGAAGGCCGCCTTGGAGAACGCTTACCCGAATATCAGAGGCCGAATGCCCGTGACTGCTGAAGTGCTCCCCAACAGGAAGAGAACAGTCTTGCCTGGTGATTGTCGAGCGGTGTTCATTCATCCGTTGTCGCAGCGTCTGCATGGTTTCCCCAATGTACCATGCCTCGGGACATCCTTTCTTGCAGCGTATCAGGTAGACAACGTTGGCCGAGTTGCAAGAGTATGTACTGTGTACCTGGTGGATGGTGTTAATCACCAGGCAAGACTGTTCTCTTCCTGTTGGGGAGCACTTCAGCGGTCACGGGCATTCGGCCTCTGATATTCGGGTAAGCGTTCTCCAAGGCGGCCTTCGCGACACACGACAGCGCAGAGTCGCTGAGCAGAAACTGATAGCCAAGTTCCGCACACACGAAGACGGCTTCAACCGGGATATTGGGTTCATGTCACACTATTTGTAACTCCCACAGTTGCGTGGACCTGCAGAGTTTCACTGGCTGTCTTGTCTGGAGACAATACACATCTTTTTAGCCTGTCTTGATGCTCTCTCCACTCCCATTGTTTTGTTTCTTAAAGACTTGATTAGTTGTAAGTATTCGCATTCCAACCATTATTCATGTAAATTGAGTCTGTGTCTTTATAAGCTCTGTTTGTGAACAGAATTCCCACTCACCTGAAGAAGGGGCTTAGAGCTTCGAAAGCTTGTGTGGCTTTTGCTACCAAATAAACCTGTTGGACTTTAACCTGGTGTTGTTAAACTTCTTAATAAATGCTGGCCAGACAGCGACATCCATATCCCATGAATGAATAATAAAAAAAACTAAAAGCTTTGTCAAAGGGGTGGTTTTTAAGGAAAGTCTTAAAAGATTAGAGTAAATTGGAGAGAAAGAGCTTTACTGAGAGAATTCGCAAGCATAGGCCTTAGATTTCTGAAGGCTTGACTGACAAGACAGGGTGGAGGGAGAGGCAGAGAACCAGAGTCAGAATAATCCAGAGTTCTCAGTGTAGGGCTAGGAATGATTATGGTGATAAGAGTGGGATGGGACTATAAAGTGATTTAAACATGAGGATGGGAGTGTTAAGTTTGATATTTTTCGGATCAGAAGCCTGTGCAGGTCAGTAGGGATAATGAGTAAAAAACGAGTTTTCAGGATGGGATATGACAGCAGAATTTTAAATGATCTGAAATGGAAGGCTGGTCTTCTAACTGTAATTACTGTTGTTTTGAAGGCAAACATAGCAGCCATTTTGCACATAGCAAAGACCAACAGCAATGAGCAAGTGATCCATTTCTGATGGCGATTGAGAGTTGTACATCAACCAAGAAAACTCCTTGCACTTCTCCAAAAAATATCATTGATTGTTTCATATCTACTAAAAAAGAGACGGGCCCTTATTTATTCATTCAAATAACAATGCAGCCCTCCCTCTGCTTATTTCATTAGGTGAAATTTTAAATGAAAAGGGAATCAATGCTTTCAACATCTGTAGTGGGTAAGTTGTTAGAAAGTATTCTCAGAGACAGGACCTACAGGCATTTAGAGATGCAAGGACTGATTAAGGACAGTCAGCATGGCTTTGTGAGTGGAAAATCATGTCTCACAAATTTGATTGAGTTTTTTGAAGGGGTAACCAAGAAGGTAGATGAGGGCAGTGCAGTCGATGTTGTCTACATAGACTTTAGCAAGGCCTTTGACAAGGTACCGCATAGTAGGTTGTTGCATAAGATTAAATTGCGCAGGATCCAGGGTGAGGTAGCCAATTGGATACAAAATTGGCTTGATGAGAGAAGACAGTGGGTGGTTGTAGAGGGTTGTTTTTCAAATTGGAGGCCTGTGACCAGTGGTGTGCCTCAGGGATCGGTGCTGGGTCCACTGTTATTTGTCATTCATATTAATGATTTGGATGAGAATATAGGAGGCATGGTTAGTAAGTTTGCAGATGACACCACGATTGCTGGCACAGTGGACAGTGAAGAAGATTATCTCGGATTGCAATGGGATCTTGATCACTTGGGCCAGCGGGCTGACGAATGGCAGATGGAGTTTAATTTAGATAAATGTGAGATGATGCATTTTGGTAGATCAAACCAGGGCAGGACTTACTCAGTTAATGGTAGGGTGTTGGGGGGAGTTATAGAACAAAGAGATCTAGGGATACAGGTTCATAGTTCATTGAAAGTGGAGTTACAGATGGATAGGGTGGTGACGAAGGCATTTGGCATGCTTGGTTTCATTGGTCAGAACGTTGAATACAGGAGTTGGGACATCTTGTTGAAGTTGTACAAGACATTGGTAAGGCCACACTTGGAATACTGTGTGCAATTCTGGTCACCCTATTATAGAAAGGATATTATTAAACTAGAAAGAGTGCAGAAGAGATTTACTAGGATGCTACCGTGACTTGATGGATTGAGTTATAAGAGGCTGGATAGACTGGGACTTTTTTCTCTGAAGCGTAGGAGGCTTAGAGGTGATTTTATAGAGGTCTATAAAATAATGAGGGGCACAGATCAGCTAGATAGTCAACATCTTTTCCCAAAGGTAGGGGAGTCTAAAACTAGAGGGCATAGGTTTAAGGTGAGAGGGGAGAGATACAAAAGGGTCCAGAGGGGCAATTGTTTTCACCCAGAGGGTGGTGAGTGTCTGGAACAAGCTGCCAGAGGTAGTATTAGAGGCGGGTATAATTTTGTCTTTTAAAAAGCATTTAGATAGTTACATGGGTAAGATGGGTATCGAGGGATATGGGCCAAATGCGGGCAATTGGCACTAGCTTACTCATTAAGAAAAAAGAGTGGCATGGACAAGTTGGGCGGAATGGCCTATTTCCACACTGTAAACCTGTGTGACTTTATGGTTTGCGGAATGTGAACACTCCGATGTGATTGGCTGATGTCCCTGCTGTTATGTGATCGGAAATCCCTGCACCAGATTTAAACAGCCAATGGGTCAGGGAAATTGTACAGCATAGAGATCACTAGATCATTGGTGATCAGCAGTGAGCAGCATTGCTGAGCTGCTGAGTGAAACTCCAGGCCATTAAGTGCTTGCTGCTCTCGCTGAAATCTGAGTAATGTGAAGAAGACATACCTATGCTGCCTCTTGGTCTAAGTGGATCGAGTGTCTCTATGCACACTGGCTCATTATTCACCAACACTGCTGCTGGTGGCTCCTTATGGGCTCTGAGGAAGATGTAAGAGGAACATGCATTAGATTATCATCAGCGATGCACTCTTCAGACTGGATTTCACCAGCCTTTGGAGATGGGGGCTGGGATGCAGGAGTTGGAGTGTAGGCAGGGATAGAGGGCTCTTTGCATTCCCGGCACCATGGTACTTTACCACCAATTAGTGGGCCCTTCGCCATGTGGAGAGTCTGCCTGGTGAATCTTGGTTTCCTCCCCATGGGCTTTGTGGGGCTTATCTAACCAGGCACTCTGTGAGCCATCTAGAGAACCCCAGCCCCATCCTGCATAGCAATGACAAACAACAGGGCAACCTCTTCTGTTCTCTCATCAGCCCCCCCTCCACGCTTCGTTGTGCTGTGCCTGATGGCCCCACTGACCCCAGAATGTACTTACCTGGTTGGGAAGGCAGCCTGCTGCCACGGCACGCTCTCCTCCAGGCCCTGTCTCATCAGAGACCAAGATTCAGCCACTCTTGAGGAGGGCGGCTGTCCTTTAAAGTGATGGTCGTCCTGACATCAACCAGTGGTTGCCAGGTGGCAACCATTGTTGGTTGGGGTCTGGCAATGGCTGACGTAGGGCAGTTCACAGCTTCCGTTGTTGGGGCCCTCCCTTGCACCAACAACATTCTGACCTGAGTAGCAAACGTGCTTTACTGAGATATGCGGCATGATCTTACCGGCTCGCATGCCTGTCAGTCCGCGTGGTGAGCCGGAATATAGCATGGAAGGACAAAAATCCGATACACGCGCTTTCAACTAGCGAAAACAGCTTTGCACCCAATAAGGGCATGAAAACTATTAACATAAAAACGATGAGATTTAAAAGCACTGACCTGGTCCGGCACGGCTGCTATCTGCCCTCGCCGGTGAGAATTGCTACTGCTCTGTCGTCATGGAGACCAGGTGCTATGGCTATGCCAGGTGGATCGGAGGCCATCGAAGCCTCTGGGTGGTCAGGCGCAGGGTCGGGCAGTGCCAGCCTGGCAGTGCCCACCTGGCACCCTGGCAGTGCCCAGTTGGGCACTGTAAGCGTGCGGGGGCAATGCCAAGGACGTGGCTCCTGAGTGGGAGTGGGGCCTGAGTGGGGGTGGGTCTATGCCAGGATGGTACGCACAATGATGGGGGGCTTTATGCAAGGGGGAGCTCTACATGAGGGGGCATGCAGGGGGACACCCATGGAGGGAGTCTTGATGGAGGGGGGGCCACATTTTGGGGGTCCTCATTGGGATACCCTGACCCCTGTTGATGTGGGGATAGCAGTGGCGCCAATGATGGAGGGGATGGGGTGGGCTGGTGGGAGTAGGTCTCCTGGTTCACTGGGAGAATGGGAGTACCCTGTGAAATGGCATCTAAGTGCTCTGAAGCCAATTTCCTCTCCTCCCACAGCTGGCGCAAAGCTCCTAGCTGTCAGAAAAACTGATGAGTGCCAGAATGTTGCAATGCTGAGTTTGCCCAAAAAACCTGTGTGGAATACTCCCGTTTTCACACTGTTATGACACTTTAGAATTTTTTGGGGAAGATTCGGCCCATGTGTACTAATGATATTGTGATGCTTACTATGTTTGTGATTGGCCGAGTGAAGCCTAGCTCACTCCCATTCCTCATGTAATTGAAAATACTTTGTTGCTCCAGTAATTTAAGGTGACTTGCCTGCCATTGGGAATGTCAAAGATAACCACTACTCCACGACCGCTAAGGAATTTTCTCCCTTATATAAAACATTTAGCATTTGAACTGGTTTAATTAAAGTCACCTATTCTTATTCTGTCTGGAACTTAATCTTGAAAACGTAGGTGTCTTTGAATATTTGCAATCAAACGGCTTCATGGTTACTATGGAGCTAAGATTACAAAACATTTGCATAGAAACATTGATATATGCTCCTGTTACTGTGTGAAATGGTTTGAACATGTGGTCTTTATGTGGAATTCAAAGGCACATTTGGAAACCTAGCTTCTTGAATCTCATCCACTTGTGAGAGTTGATGCATTCGTCTATCCGTGTCCAGGAATAAGCTGGGCTTGTATGCCTTTTTTTTTGTAATTAGTTACTATTTAAGCTATGCCTCGTCAGTAAAATAAGCAAAACACTCTTTTGCTGTCTGTTAGTGGACTTGACCTTGGCTAAGAGCTGTAACCAGTTTCAACTGGATCCATCCTCTGTAACCAACGAAGACATTTCCAGATGCAGGTCATTGTGTTGTGGAAAGGAATGCAGCAGGTGACAACAGAGAGGTGATTTGCCCCTCTGAGTAAAGGTTTACTGGAAACTGATGGACTGCTGGATGGGATGAAAAAAAATCTTGAGTGATATGAATAGGCAGGTGTGC